>NC_056726.1:59522294-59559794 GCF_019279795.1 Protopterus annectens | reverse complement strand
GGCTATAATTGTCTCACCAGCTAACACAGACATCCTCCAAAAGGGTCTCACTGAAACAGATACCTGGTGTCAAAATCATGGCCTCAAGCTAAATGCCAAAAAGTGCATAGTTATTCCCTTTGGAAATAAGAAAGTACCCACAAACTACCACATAGGTGGTAGTCCCCTAAATACAGAAAATGTAATAAGGGATCTGGGGAACCAAGTAGATAGTAATCTCTCCTTTGATAATCACATTGCCAAAGTGGTTAGAAAATCCTTCTATGTGGCCCACCTAATCACTAAAGGGTTTGCATCCAGATCAAAAGAGGTCATTGTGCCCTTCTACTCATCACTCATCAGACCCATCATAGAGTACAATGCCCCATTTGGGATGTACCTTACAAGACACCTGCAACAGCTGGAAAGACCACAGAAGTACCTCACCAAGAGGATCACTGGCCCCAAACAGATGCCCTATGCAACTCAACTGAAGAAACTCCAGCTGTACTCGGTTGCATACCGCCTTCTCAGAGGTGATCTCTGCCTGACATATAAGGCCATGTCCAACCCAGAATTGATGGACATGTTCCACCTAAAGAAGAAAAACTTTATCCCCTCAAGCGTGTGCCACATGCTCTAGGGATCTAAACCTCACAACAACAATAAATAGGACATGCTGGAGGGATAGATTCCTGTCCCAGAAACTTCCCATGCTTTGGAACAAGATTCCAATCTACATTAGGCAGAGCTCCTCGCTAGCACTCCAAGGGAAACCTTGACGAGTGGATGGGAAACAGAAAGTTTACCCCAGGGATCACTTCAGTGGCCCTGCTGGACAGAGGCACAGGGAGCTAATCTAGGGGGCGGCGAAAGCCAACACATTCTGGCTAAGCTTATAAATGCCTTCGGGCAGATAGCCTAGTACCTACCTATGAACCCAAAATACCTGTAATCAGTTTAAACAGCCTAGTGCATTGCAGTTATCTCAGTCTTGAGTTGTCACTCAGGAGCTGGGATGACAGTATAATACAACTGCACTGTAATAAAAAGAATGTAGTAGCTGTAAATGTACTTGGTGTTGGTGCATTACGTATATCACATGAAACAGTGCCATGTACCTTACCCCAGACCTTTCCCCACTAAAATCACATGCTTGCAATTTTCAAACAGAGCAGTGCTGTAGATGTACTCCTGTAAAGGAGTGTCGCTCTTTGCTTTGTCTATGGCTAGTTTGTTCTTCGTTACTGAAAACTGCACACTTTTATGGCATTCATATCACTACTCTGGTTGTGGCAAGTGTGTTAGCTCAGTATGCCTGAGTGCAGATAATGGATATTGCTGCTCTGATTCGACCTTTATGGATAGGCTGCCAAGGTTAAGCATAAATGCCATCAGCCCTGCATACAGCCATCAGACCAGCTGCCAGCATGTGGCACTAATGGTGATCAGGTATTGCATATTGGCTTTTGTGTTAACTGAACTTTAAGATTAACAGTCAAGATGTGGTGAAGAGGACTGGTAAGGACCATACCTCTCAACCTCTTACAGCAAGTAATCTGGACAAAGCGATGGATAAAAGTGGGACAAATTCCCAAAAATAGGAACAATTTTTAAATATTGCTGTTGCAAACTTAGAAATTTGATAGAATAACGTATTTTGCATTAGCATGAATTTTCTGAAGGATATTAAGTCTAGAACTCAAATGTCTGTCATTATTTTCTAACTGCAATATGTAATGATTTACCACTAATTTGCCAGAAAACCATAAGTATATGAAAAACAGACCAAAAACAGGAGGCCAAAATATGGACATTCTGCAAAAATCTGTACAGTTGAGAGGTAAGGACAATCAGCATTCACATGAGTGCACCACTGTGCCACTAGCTACCATGATGCAACAGAGGATGGTCACTCGACAACACTGCAAGCAAAGTCTGCAAACCATTGTACAGAGCCTTGTTGCAAAGTAGTACCTTAAACCAGTCCAGCAATTAGTGAAGAGGATTAAAGAGGAGTTAATTTATTATTAGTATTTGTTTACCAGGATATCCAATGGTTAGAGCTCAAAACACGCCGTTTCCTGTAGTCAAGGATACAGGGTTTGACTCTTTCTAAATCCATTCACCTACTATGCGAGTCTTACCGAGTCATTCGGCCAGACAGTGCTCCCATATATCTAACCCTCTTTGATCCCCATTACTTTGAACAACTAGCACCTCAAATACCTAGTTAAAGGAACTAAGCCTTTATCAGCAAATATAAAAATGCATTGTCATATTAGAGTCACACCTCAGCATATCCCCCACCTCTGGAACAAACGACAGCAGCATCCATGCTACTTTCAAAGTAAACTAATGTTAACTGCAGAAACAGCATCAACATCTCCCAATTTTATTTTCCCCTTTTTGAGGCTGGAAGGATCTTTTGAGTAAGAGTTATTGATCAGTCTGCAGACCATTACAAGCCTATTGTCAAAGTAACTGTGTGTACACCTATAAACCAAAAGCAAGCCAGTCAGTATAATGTGGCCAAGTTGTTACTTTACTGCAATCAAAAAGACGTTGTTCATCAGGAGGATGCATGCCTGTACTGTAACACTATTGCATGACCTACGCTCTTTTGGTGGTGTGGCAGAATGACTGCACAGGGCACAATCATGTCACTGCACGACTTAAACCTTTTACAAGTAGCTGTGCAGTAACAGTCCTGTTTGTAAAATTTGTAAATTGCTGGATACACCTTTGCCTACACCTGCATTTTATTGGCTGGATGAGACTCAGCTCTGCTGTTGACTGTAGTCAAGTAAGAGCAGATGCAGAAACCACATTGGACTGCTCTGCTGTTGGTCGTTCTCCATGTTTACTCATGCCACAGTTCGGCTTCCCAAAGCATTACTTTGTTCAGAATGTGTGTTTCAGCTGTTTAGTTCCCAAACAACTAATATTGACCCAGTAAAAGACTTCTTTTCAACCACACTTGAAATTTCAGCTACCTTGCCATCACCAGTGTGTGCACCCTGAAGTCGAGAGCCAGTTACTTGCCCAAGTTATTGGTAATCTTGTTAGTAAGATAGATTCTTGTCAACTTCATCTTCCTGACAAGTTTGAATATAAAATTAAATTCATTTTCTGTCTTTATTGGGGAAAATACTTTGGCTGTATTTCTATTAGTCTTACTATGGTTTTTAGCTTTTTATTTAGTGTCCAGTATTTAGTGATACTTCCATATGATCATAGGTGGTAACTAGGCTATTGGCCCCAAGGCATCTACAAGCCTTGCCATGTTCCTTTACGGATATATATATATATATATATATATATATATATATATATATATATATATATATATATAGTCTAGGTTTGAGCATGAATCTAAAATCAGTACTGGCTGTCCCTGTGTAAGAGAGACATAGGTGAACTTCCAAGTGTAAATTTACAGTTTCCGATCCAAATGTCCAGGTTACACAAACTGGGTCAATGAAGAGCTCTGTTTTACATGAATTGGGAGTTTGTTTCAGAGGAGTGCCAACCTCTGTGAGATGTAGACGTCTCTCCAGCATGTCTTGTTAACATCGCAGGCTAGCTTAAGATCCCTAGAGTGAGTGAATCTTGTCCCACTGGATTTGTAGACATGCAGCAGCTTCATCAAATGAGGATCTGCGACTGCTCTGTAGGTCAGGCTCAAGTCTCCTCTAAGCACTCTATACAATACTGAGTAAAGTGATAAGGCATCTGTCAATGTAAGTCATGTGCTGTAGGGCCTCAATTTTCTTTGTGAGAAACCTCTGAGGTCTCTCCAGATGCTGCAGATGTCTGGTGAGGTGCATACAGATGGGAGCATTGTACTCTATTATTGGTATGATGACAGCTGAGTAAAGGGGAGTTATAATGCCTTAGCTTTGGATGCTACACCCTTGCTTATAAGGTGTGCAACACAGGAGGCCTTCTCTACTACTGAGGACACCTGATGATCAAAATGAAGGTTACTGTCAACTTGCATTCCTAAATCTCTCACCACTGGGTTTGAACTTGGGGGCATTATTAATGGTGTAATTAGCAGGGGCATCTCCTTTGCCAAA
Organism: Protopterus annectens; assembly: GCF_019279795.1. Lineage (NCBI taxonomy): Eukaryota > Metazoa > Chordata > Ceratodontiformes > Protopteridae > Protopterus > Protopterus annectens. Next base: position 59,555,733 of record NC_056726.1, on the reverse strand, counting down.
GGGGATGATAAACTAAACACACACAAAAAAAAAAAAACGCACTAAGTCCGTGGCTTTGACACCAATCCTTTGTCTGTGTAAGCCCATTCTGTAGCATATTGACATTTCCTGGGGATTCAATGACTGCACCCAGTTTGCAGTCATCAGCAAACTTGGTAAGCCATAAGCCATCTATTTTCGTATGGATTTCCGAAAAATCGATACAAAACAGTATGGGGCCCAGCACAGATCCTTGTGGAACACCACAGTTGACAGGTCTGCTAGTAGAGGTAGCTTCCCCAATTTTGACTGTATGTGTTCTGTTTGTGAGCCAGTTGGCAACCCATCTAATGATGCAAGTGTTAATCCCCAGTTGCGCAAGTTTCTCAATGATGCCTGAGTGAGGGATTGTGTCAAAGGCCTTGGCTAGGTCGAGACAGGCAGTGTGAACTGTTTTGCCTTCATCCAGGGCCTTGGTGACATTTTGCAAGTCCACCAGGTTTAGTAGGCAAGATCAGCCCTTAATGAAGTCAAACTAGGTCAGATCAAGAGTTTGAAGGTCACCTATATCCTTGTTGTTAAGGTCCATGATAATTCTCTGCATGGCCGTGCAGATAAGGCTGGTTAGGCTTATGGGTCCATAGTTCCCGGGGTTGGCTGAGGGACCCCCTTCGTGCAAGGGGATTATGGTTGCTGTTTTCCACTCAGCTTGGGCAAAGACAGTGCTTAGACTGAGACAGAAGTGTGCGCTCAGCAGTTCAGCTAACTCCTGTTTTAGACCATTTAATAAGCAGCCTTGGATGTTGTCCTGTCCCACAGAGGCTGCGTTTTTGGTCTTCGAGAGTGTGGCTATGACCTGCTCTCTGGATATACTAGGCAGAGGACTGGTGACAGGTATGTTGTGGGGTATGATTGGAGGGGACGGGGGGGTGAAGTTTTCACCAGACCTGTCCACTAGCAGGTTGGCGATATCCTCAGGTTCAGTATAAGTGGTACCATCCATAACTAGTTCGGCACAAAGCTGGGCCTTCCCTTTTAGACTTTGGACATAGCTAAAGAATGCTTTGTGATTTTCTCTAGCTACGGATGCTACTTTAGTTACGTAATTAACTTTAGAGGACTTTACAAGGTTTATGATCTGCTTGTTTATGCTTTGGAGGGAGTTCTTTTTGTGAAGTTATTGGACGAGCTATAGAAACTGCCAGCCAAATTACTGTTAAAGTAGTGTTGTGTTACCAAGCCATCTGCCTCAACACTATAAGTATGGGTGTTACAGTTGAATTCCCTTGAATTTGTCATTTTGAACTGCCTTAGGATGAGAACTCACATATAGCGTCTTATAGATGTAGCGAACACTACATACAATTTTCACCTGAGAGCTATGCAACCTTTAGTCAGAGGGTCAAGTGAAATTAATGTCCACAATGTAGGTTATCCAAGTTCTCAGAATGCCAGAAGCAAAAATGGTCATACTTGTTTTGGCATTAAAAAAATAATTTTTTAAATTTTGTGAGTATAATGCCATGCATTCGTGCAACTAAATGTGTAGCTAGGTCAAGTTCAACACAGAGGTGTACATCTTTCTCCTGAGGATATATTAGCTGTTTTAAAGGTAATGAGCTACCTATTTTTGGAGAATATTTTCAATAATATTTACATTATAGGTAGTCTTGTTAGCAGAAGTGAGTCAGTGAATGTTATTGATGGTGACAGTCTGTCTTGCATGTGTTTTCATGTAATCCATACCCTTTAGTCAAGACAATTTTTTTATTTACTTATTTGCTACCTAGGTAAGTGGACTGGTCAGCTGACCCTTTTTAGCTCTATGATGTGGAGTCACAATGTAGTAGTGGGCATATGCACCTACATATATAGTGAAGCAAAAGTTTGTATCCCAGTGGTTATAGTGACGCACATACATAAGAAAGGCAGTCACAGTCACAGTGTATCTTAATGCCAAACCCACTCTGTTTACAATGGGGCTCAGAAGATAAATTGACATTTTTAATTTCTGGGAAAGATTTTTCACTTACACTTAAATCATATGTTTGTCTTGTTAGTAGAAATTAATTAATCGTTGCTGTTCCCTGATCTTGTATCGTATAGTTCTGATTTATTTTTTTAATTTATTGTGCAACAGTAGCAGTGTTGTAGTTTTAACATTTGGTATAGCAGGGTTAACAGACAGTATCCTTTAACTGACAGCCAATAATATCTGTTTAGTAATTCAGAGTGATAAGTTTTGGAAGGTAAGAAAAGTGACATTTTACGTACAGATTTTGGTAGTGTGCTGTATGCAGAGAGAGGTCTGACATCTGGAATCTTGTTAGAAGTCTAGACTGCAGAACTTATCCCTGTTCTCCAAGCTAGAGTTCTGTCTCAGGCACTTAATTCCTACAATTTGCCTAGTAAAACAGGTGTTCTACTTTAAATATGAATGTCCCATATTCAAATACATGGTCTAAATAATGGATTTGAAAGCTGGCAATAAAAAAGTTGCCATATCCCTATTCATTATGGTCTCAAAATTATTTTTTTTAAAAGTAAAAGTAATATTTCTTAACAACACGTAAAAGATGTATACTGAAGGATAATTCTCCATCTAAAGTTCACATCCACATCAGCTACACTGTTCAAGACTGTACTGTGCAAAGCACATGGACATAAGAGCCTGAACCACACTTAATTCTGATACTATTATGTGTGCCACTCTTAATGCAGTTACATTTTAGTACTGTTGGTTTGTCCAGGTGGAGGGTAGCATTATCAAGAGTATTTAAGTAACAGTTTATTTCTGTTTATTCACCTACACAGGTGATCAAAGGTGCTGGTGTCCTTTTTACAGCAAAAGGGTAGTTGAAATGATGTGCTTGTTATAACTTTAGAGAACATTATACTTGCTGTCTATCCACAAGTCAGATACCTTGAGATATCCATTCTGCACCAGGCATTCATCATACTTTGGATATGTTCTTACGTAGCAGAGCCTATGCCACCATTTTTTTTAAATATGCAACACTGGGGGACAAAGGTGGCATTTGGAGTGCTTATTTTTGGTGGCAGTGCTTCTCCTTACAACTAAACTTAAGGCTTCAATGACTGGATAATTGTTCAGTGTCCCTTGCCAAATAGTAGGTAGACTAATATTAGATACAATTTTCTCTGCAACCTCATGCACCCGCACTGAAACAGCAAATATATACTAAGCAGAGGGTGTCCTGGACATTAATTAAATAAAAACTAAATATCTGATGGATTTCTGTAGTACTAGAAGATACTGGGAGGACCCAAGAGTAGGCTTTACTGTTGGCAGAAAGACAAAAAAGGCTGTAAAACAGCTAGCAGATATTGCTGCAAAGATCCCTAGAAACTAAATTATTGGTTTGGTTCCAAGACAACATACACGGAATCTTATTCTACATGTGATAGCACTGTAAACATCACACCCCAGGCCTTTCAACTACCAATGCACATACACAGAACACCATAGCAGAGACAAATTATGAATGTGAAATAGTCTGACAACATTCATGTAAACACTCATGCCTCAAGTAGCAACGAAAGAGTTTCCAGAAGATGACAATGGATTTAGATTTTTGTATTCCACAACTTTGAAAATGCTGTTGCTGTCAGCTGCATTTCAAGCACATATTTTGATGCTCCCACCACAAATGTTACATACAGTTACTTTCCAGAAGTGATATATACCTTGGAAAAATGCAGAACACTTAGGTGAAAGAAAAAAAAAAGAAATAAAGAGGCAAAAATACAGGCAGGGATCTGCTTCCAAAAAGCACTCCTACTCTCAAGTACCCATCTGTAGCTGAGAAAACATCACAGATTCATTTCCAACAATGTGTACAACTTCTAATCCATCCAATGTTTGGTCATGCATTTCAGTTTGTTGTAGCAGTACTAAGAAGGTTTTCCAACCAAGCAGAATAAAAGAAAAAAAAGAACTTATGTACTTACCATAACTTTCCATGTTTGTAGTCCATCATGCCTATACTCTTGCTGTATGAGTTCAGAGCCGTATTTGGCTCAGACTCTGCCGATACTAAAGCTCAAGAGCTTTTACTGGCTAGAGGCTAGCCCCTATCCCATGGTGCCTCACGGCAATTCCCCAGATCTAGTTTGCAAGAAAGCAAAGAAATATAGAAAAGGATTAGAAATATAATCTATTTCTAGGTGGACAATAAAAGAACATGGTCAGGCATCACCAAAAAAAGGTCCACCAGATCCCCCAGAAACAGGAAGGGGGTTGGAGGGAGAGACGCAAGAATATAAGCGAGATGGACTACAAACATGGAACATTATGGTAGGTACATAACTTCTTTATGTTATGTAGTCCTATCTCGCCGTAATTCTTGCTGGATGGGACATCGTCCCCAGCACCTTTATCCCGGGTGGCTCAAGCAAAGAGACTCTTCAGCACAGTGGACCCAAAGGATGACCTGTCCCGGGAGGCCAAATCCAATTTGTAATGAGTGACAAATGTATGTGGTCTTGCCCAAGTAGCTGCTGCACAAATAGTATCAAATGGGAGCCTAGATCTAAAGGAACATGAAATAGCTATAGCCCTAGTAGAGTGACATTTAGCTTTGACAGGTAGTTGTCTACCAGCTTGTTGATAAGCAAAGGATATGCAATCCGAAAGCCATTTCGAAAGAGTAATTTTAGAAACAGGCAAGCCTTTCCTTTTGTCAGAAAAGTTAACAAAGTTGATCCGATTTCCAGAATTCTTTAGTCCTGTGCATATAAAACCTGAGTATTCTGTGGACATCTAGCCGGTGTGGTCTATACTCTGATTTATTAGAGTGGTTTGGAAAAAACATAGGTAGCTCAATGGTAGTATTCAGACTGTGCTCTGAGCATACTTTAGGAAGAAAGGAAGGGTTTGTCCTGAGAGAGACTCTATCCTTGTAAAAAATAATGTAAGGAGGTTGAATAGTTAGAGCTTGTAGTTCTAAAACTCTCCTAGCAGATGTTATAGCTACCAAGAACAAGGTTTTCCATGATAACAACTTTAAGTCTGATGATGAGGATGGCTCAAAGGGTGCAGACAAAGATGAGAGGACTAAAAGTCCCAGGGTTCTAATGGTTGTTTTATTGGTGGCCTAAGAAGAACTCCTTTTATGAAAGTTTTACACAGGGAGTGTTGCATGATTGGATTTCCCATGAAATCAAAATGGAAATTGGAAATGGCAGCTAATTGAACTCCAACTGTAGCGGCTGCCACTCCTTCATGAAAAATTGTTGTTAGGAAGGTTAAAATGGATTCTAAAGGAGCTGTATATGGATCTAAGCCACGATTCGTAGCCCAAAGGGAAAATCTTTTCCATTTGCTAGAATATAGTTTCTGAGTGGAAGGTTTATGAGTTGAAATTAAGATGTGTTTGACCACTGGGGATAAGGGAATACACCTGGCTATTCGTGGAATTGGAGCAGCCATGCTGTCAATTTGAGGGTGTGGATGGAGGGATGGAACTGTCCCGATTGATGAATCAGGAGGAGATCTGGAGATGGGTCCAGAATCCATTGTTCCTCTAAGAGGTAGGGCCACAAGAAAGGAAACCAAACTTGTCGAGGCCAGTAAGGAGCAATGAGGATCAAGGAACTCCTCAACTGTCTTGCTTTCTGTATTACTTTGGGAAGACTGGAAAAGGAGGAAAGGCATAAAGAAGTCCCGGGGGCCAATTGTGAATTAGAGCATCCCTAGGTGACATCCCCAAATGGGGAATGAGGGCAAAGTAGCTGCTGCATTTGGTGTTCAGGTGAGTGGCAAATAGATCGCAGCAAGGCTGGCCCCATCTGTGAAAGATCTCTTTTGCAACCATTGGATTCAGGAACCACTCATGAGGCATCAGAATTGCTCGGCTGAGTTTGTCCTCTATTACATTGGATTTTCCCGGGATATGCGTTGCTATCAGAAGTGTTGAGTATCTATCACCCATTTCCAAACTCTTAAGGCCTCTCGGCAAAAGCGGGTAAGACTTGGTTCCCTCCCTGCTTGTTTATACCACACGACAGACATGTTGTCCGATTGAATCACAATCATCCTGGTGGGAAGGGAGCTGTGAAGTGCTTGCAAAGCATATATCACCACTCTCATCTCCAGAACATTGATGTGCAAGTGGTTCTCGTGGTTCTGCCAAGTACCTTGGACTGTCATTACCAGATAATCCTCTCCCCCCATCTGGGAAGCATCTGTGGTCAAAACTGCTTTCCTCTTGGGGAGGAACATGTGGATGACCTAGGACAAGTTGTTTCATGTGTAACCACATGTCAGATCCTTTTTGTATGCATTTTATTAGTATCTGGTGAGACAATGGAAGATCTTGCATCGACCATTGTGCAAATAGCATCCATTGGAGAATCCTCATATGTAGGTGAGCAAGAGGAACTAATAGGATAGCAGAAGCCAGAGTCCCTAGGACTTGGAGGAGTACTCTGGCCTGGACTCTGTTTGTTTATTAAGGATCTGACCTGACTGCATAGAGATTCCACTCTTTCCTGTGTTAGCTTTACTGACATGGTGGTTGTGTCTACTTCTGAGCCTAGATATACAATATGCTGCAAGGGGGATAAGACCAACTTTTGCAAGTTGACAGTGATGCCTAGACTGGCGCACAAGGATAGAGTCTCATCCCTGGTCCTTATGAGTTGATGCTTGGTGGTAGCAGTGAGAAGCCAGTCATCTAGGTACAGAAACACCTGGAATCCTTGACGTCTCAGGTGAGCTGTTACCACTGCCATGCATTTGGTAAACACTATGGGGGCTATAGTAAGGCCAAAGGGCAGTGTTCTGAACTGAAAATGACTGGCTCCCAGCCAGAAGTGCAAGCATCTCCTGGAGCGCCTGTCCATTTTGATGTGGTAGTATGCATCCTGGAGATCGATTGAGCACATCCAGTTGTCTTTCCCAACAAAGGGAAATATCAACTACAGAGTGACCATTTGGAACTTTGATTTTCTTACATGCTTATTGAGCCTGCTGAGATCTAGAATTGATCTCCAGTCCCTGTCTTTTTTGGAACCGAGAGTAAGTTCTGGATCCTACTTGCTCTGCGGGGACTTCTTGGGTGACTTTTTTCAGCAACGAGATGACCTCTGATGTTGCACGGTCTAGGTGGATGGGTGGTACATCTGGAAGAGACCGTTTTGTTGGGGGTTCGGAAATAAAGATAATCAGGTAACCTCTGAATATTATTGTGTGTACCCAATGATCTTGAGTGACAGTTAGCTAGGCACTTGGGTACAGCGATATATGACCCCCCGACTGCCTCCAGAGACTGACATTCAGGCAACCCCTCAGGGTCGATGGAAGGGATGATCAGAGAAAGCTTCTCTATCGCTCTGATGTTGCAGAACTCCTCTGCCGCGAGGGCAGCGTCTTCCATTATATCCTTCCCCTCTGCCTCTGGGGGAGGGTTGACCTTGGGCTGGAGGAAAACCTTTTTGGGATTTGTGAAACCACATTTTCCCTCCTGTGTTTCCCTTGGAATAGGGTCTGGACGGGAGAGAGAAATGAACTCCAATAGCAGATAAGGTTTTGCCTTCCTGCTCGCACCTAGTCAAAGTCTCTTTCACTTGGGGTCCAAAAAAGAGATGAACCATCAAAGGGAACATTAGTGAAGGAACACTAAGGATTCTGTAAAATTACAAAGATGCATCCATGAATATCTCCTAAGGGATATTTCTGCTGCGGCTGCCCTACTCACTCCATCTGCCACATACGAAATCAGCCTCATGGAGGAGTTAGCTATGGAAGTAAGGGTGGAGAGCTGCGTAGAAACCTTATCCATGGAACCTGGAGCTACTGAACCCTGGAGGGTATCTCCTAACTCTTTCAGGAGATCCCTCTGAAGGCGAGTAAAATGAGTCAGGTAATCCAGCGATCTTAATGTAAATGGCGGTGAAGAAAAAGTATGCTTCCCGTACCTATACATCATCCTGGACTCCTTGTTAGGAGGATGGATATTCAAAGACATCTCAGATAATGCCTTCTTGGTGGCCGCTGCTACCACCATAGCATCAACTGGAACTCCCTAACTAAGGAAAGACTTGTCCTCAGGTGTTGTCATAAATTTGTTTGGCCTCCTTGGGGTGGCTTCCATTGAATCTGGAGAAGTCCATGCTTTCCGCGATATGACCCCCAAAAGTTGGTCATAAGGCAGTGTCACCCAAGAAGTGGAAGGTCAAGAGCCAAAGGCCTCAAGATACACCGATTCATCCTCAGTAGGGTTAGAGGTCTTCCAATCACCCCTCTAAGGATTTCGAGGATGTCAGAAAAAGAGACATCCTCAGAGGGAGATCTAGGGGACCCTTCTGATTCATCTAAATCAGTGTCTGACGTGACAGACTCAGGGGAGTCAACATGTTTCCTCTTACAAAGCCTCTTCCAAGGGAGCTCTCCAGTGGGATAATCTGGGGAGGTCTCGGAAGAGGGAGCACCTCCAATGGGGGCTACTTGGGCCTCTGGTTCTATGCTGTGGGGGTGGCAGGGGAGAAGAGGTTGCTGCCTGCTGCTGGTGGAACATAGGTTCCAAAGGAATGGCTTTGGCCAAGGATAAAGCCTTCTCTATAGCTTCGAAAGCCTACCCCCCAGGTCTGAAGACCTCCGCTCCGAGGGGGTGGATGGTCGACTTCTAGCAAAGAGGGAACAACTCCGAAGCAGAAGTGGGAGCCGAGCTGAGACAGGCTGAGCCTCCAAGAGGGAGGGTCAGTTCCGACGAGAACCCAGGGTGACTGCCCCCCTCGGAGTCGACACGAGAGCGTCGGATCCCAGAACCATCGGCTCCAGAGTGAGCCATCGAGGATAGAGTAATTGGCTCTGAAGAAACAGGTTGAATCCCCGGAGCCAAAGGATTGAAGATAGAGGAAGCCGACATAACAGGCTCCGAGAGTGAAGCAGTCAGAGGAGGAATAGTGGTCGGTAAGGGGATGTCAGCTCTGAGACCTTTGGGGCTGGAGGGGTCAATTTTCTAGCCATAGCTGGATCCGAAAGCAACCTCTTCACCACCCTCTCTATGTCCTCATCTGATAAGGTCCTGGAGGATCTGGTGGAAACAGGAGGAGACCTCAGTCTCTCCAAAATAGGAGATCCAGTCTCAATGTCGGGCAAAATTTTCGGTACCAAGGACCGTCTCGGAACCGATGAAATCGACAGCACCAAAGATGAAACAGAGTTGGAACCGGAACTTCTTGGTTCCGATGCTTTAGTCATTTTGGTCGGCTCCGAAGCCAGGGCCAATGATTTTCTCTTGAGGATTTTGGAGCTGCCTGACCAAGTTCCAGCTGTTCCTGGAAGGAACTGGCCATGAGACCCCTTGTCAATGAGTTTTCTCTTCCTTTCATTCAAAACTCTTGTGCTAAAAAAGCATGACAGAAGGTGCAGGGTTCCTGTAAATGGGCTTCACCAAGGCAATATACACAACTGGTGTGGCTGTCTGTAAGAGACATTTTCTGTGCACACCTATCACATTTTTTGAACCCCGAAGGGCAATGATCCTTGCGATCTTTATCTTTAGACATTCTTAGACTCTAAGATGGCCCTCTAACTTAAATGGGCCACACAGTCCTAAGGGGGGAACAGGGGTTGAAAAACTTTCAAAAACAGTCGCACAAGAGAGAAGAAACTATATATATATATATATATATATATATATATATATATATATATATATATATACATACACACACACACACACACACACACACACACACACACACACACACACACACACACACACACACACATATATATAAAATGAGTAGAAAAAGGGTGGAAAAGGACCAAATAGAATAAAAAATCGTTTTACTTAACCAACGAGCCAGTAACACATAACCTCGAAGCTTTCACGACAAATGAGATCTGGGGAATTGCCGTAAGGCACCATGGGAGAGGGGCTAGCCTTGAGCCAGTAAAAGCTCTCGAGCTTTAGTATTGGCCGAGCTGGAGTCAAATATTGGCTCCGAACCCACCCAGCAAGAATTACGGCGAGATAGGACTACATAACATCATATATTAAGCAAATTTTTGTGAAAAGTAAATAAACTGAAAGCGGATGTTGTCAAGCAAAATGGCCTTCATCTTTCTGATGGTTAACTACTGCCAGGCTAAAGGCCAAGTACATTGCTATTACCTGCCCTGGTGAAGTGACAAGAAAACTGGTGAACTTACATTATGTCTAACTGGATTTGGTGACTAGAAGAAAGTGACTGAAAAAAATGATCAATTCGGCATTACTCCACTGTGAAATTGAGAAATACAGTGCTTTCAAAAACACTAATGAACATTGCTACTCAATTCAGTCACCAACATGCTCTCCGGTATAAGTGGAAATAAAAAAATGTCTCACATTTGCAGGCAACATCCGTAAAAGTTTTGATTATGCAAGGACTAGCTATTTATGGAAAAAAAAGAAGAAGAAAGTGACGAGACAGATTATGCTGACAGAATATGTACCACAGCTGCTGAAGACGGTGCAGGAGGGAACTTAAAAGTTCTGATATTGTGAACGAAATCATGGAGATCAGTTTCGATGGAATTTGACATAAGATGTAGATCTAAAATTAACAGCAATAGCAGATCAATCTTGGAACATAATCAATGTGTGTCCAGTGGGTGTCATTACCACCTTTTAGATGCAGAATCGATTCCAAATTCATTGAAATACATTTTAGTAGAATGCAATTTGCCACTGCAAAACTTAAGGGGACAAGTATAATCAAACATCCACCATGAGTGGACGTGTCCCTGAAACTGCTGTCAGAATTAAAATAGAGAATCCATCTGCCCCAAATGTCCACTGTGACAATCATTGTGGATACGGTGTCGCAAAACTGTGCAAAAGCTAGCACTTCTATTGAAGAAGCCCTCTCTCTTTTACAAGATGCCACTATTCCCTGTGGTGAGACAGTTCATTTCAAAAGCAAAGGCACAGAATAATCAGATGACGACTCATACAGCATAACATAACTACAATTACTTTGTCCAACAAGGTTAACAGCAAGAACAAAGAGAATTAAGGGCATTTTAGCCAAATGTAATAGACTGCATGAAAAATTACAAGACCTTCCAACATGACAAGACTTCATATAAGTAAAGCCAGTCAGTTGTTAATAATATCCAGTTTGTCTCGTACTTTGAACTGGTTTCCTACAACATATTCAGTGTACTTGAACAAACTACAATAAACAGCCTAAAATTTAACCTCCAAAGGCAGTGTGATGATTTTTCATCAAGTGTATGATGCCATCAAGGAGACAGCCAAGTAACTTCAGATTGTTAACGAACCCATGCTTCCTAGACAACACTGAGTTCTAGTAAGGTAACAGAATGGTACTACACATCATCATTATCAGGTGTCTCGAAGCAAAATCCCCCACAAGAAATTAACTGTGCCAGAAGTAACTGTCACAAAAGCAGATACTGCCAGCCCAGCTATCTGGAATTTTGTAAATAATTATATTTCATTTGTGAATATCAACATGATTCATATAAGATACTTGTTGTACAAATGTATTAGAACTGTATGTCAGGTGTATATTAAACTGCTGGTACAGAAGTGTGTGTTGAAAAGGGTTTGCTTAAAAATTTAACCACAGTGTACCCTACTGGAAAAGAACAGAAAAGTACATATACTAGTGTAACTGTTTAGATGTATATATTTGAAGAATGGAAACTAGAACACAGGACGTTAACTTCAGAAAAATAGCTGAAATTAAATTACTTTATGGCCATGCAATAAAAAGATGTTCTCTTTCAGTTTCAATGCAGCAGGAGACATACTGTCTGTACTAGAGAAGTTTTCTGTATTGTCTCGGAAGTGTTTTATTGTTTTAGGACTTCCAAGATCTGCAAAGAGGGAAAGCCCTTGTGTATGTATTCTCACAGGTAGATGCTAAATGCTGCTAGCTTTCAGCAGTGGGGGTTTTACCTGGGATAGAATCAGATGACAAGAAACAAAATCATTCTGCAAGCTGTCCCAGCAGTAATATTTGAGATATTAATCTGGGAAGTCTCAGAGAAAGAGAGAGAGAGAGAGAGAAACATAGCATTCTGTATTTTGTCTTTAACCTGACAACATCAAAACCCACTCACCACATCTGTCTTGCTGCTCTAATTAAGTAAGTGTACTAGGGTGGAAAAGGTAGATGCAGAATTAAGAACACATTCACTGAAAGCTATTTCAGTAAGGTGTCTCTTTGCATTATAACCTGCTGCTATACTTGTAAAACAGAAAATTTGAATGCCCATTGTGCTAATTACTGCTTACAGTTAGTGTTGCAAAAACTGAAGCATTGCTGTTGATGTACTCTGAGAAGTGATGTAATATGCGGTCCTGAAGTTCAGAAAGCCATCTCTACAATTCACCTAATTTCAGTAAATGCAATACTCTCCTTCCACTTCTAGTAAGTGATACACAGGTGTTGTACTCTAATTGAAATTTCTAGTTTGTGTGATGGTGTCCGAGGCTGCCAATACTCAATTTAGTTCTGCTGAGGCACCAATTACCTCAGCACATGGTTGCTCGCTTGATTGAAACTTGAGACCACAAACGCAGGAACAATTTTTATTTCATTATTTCTTCTTACATTGGGAGATGGGTGGCAACAGTGCAGTGTGTCTGTGTACTTTGCATTCTTTCAATTTCAGAAAACAGCATTTATTTTCCCCTTCAAGTAAATCATGGAGATGGGACTTTGGAGTTGGTCTATTTCTGATCATAGTCCAGACAACTCACTGTACATATTATTGTTAAGACAGAAATAGTTATGTTTTAAAAAGTACTATAGCTTGCATTTTACAAGCTCCACAATATAAAAAAATTACGATATGTGGTCAGTACTATGGTAAGAGATAAATCCATAGACTCCCTGCTTACAAAGCTATTACAACTGTTTTCTCCAAGGACAAGTACTGCTGCAACCAGATACTGCACAGCAGTCAAATTATTTTACTCCTGATTTCAACTAATTCCGCAGTAACCCTTTTTTGGAGACTTCAGCAGTGGACAGTTCAGAATGGCAAGCTACATTAACAGTATTACAGTTGCTACTGGATCATGCACTAACATGGCTGAACACTTGTTGGCTTCAGTTGTAATTTTGTAAGATTTTCTGTGCCCATGGTGTTAATGCAACTTAGCATCACATTCTTGCATGTGTTATGGTAGTACTGTTTTAAAACATTTGCCGTTTTAGATCAAGTGCCCCTTTCCCCCTCCACAGCTTCTACCTCCTCTGAAAATTGGCACAACAGACAAGTTGAGACTCCCCATACAAAAAAACTTTCAATAAGAAGCTTACAGTGTGAAGACGAGAGAGAAAACTAAAAAAAGTTGTGAAAAGTAAAACAAGTTTTAGGTGCTAAACATGACCATATATTGTTTTGCCCCATCTTGAAACAAGGATACCCCAAAAAGAATGGCTACTATGCTAGAATACCAAAGCTGCAGGTTTGACTGAGGAGGGGTCTTTCTTCTGAATGGCACAATAGCAACCAATACTTCACTGGCTGCTATACCTCACAGGCCAACCAGCCCTCTAACATCGCCACTTCACAAACTTGGATATAGCAAAGATGGTAACTTCAGGCTTAACAACTTGTTAACTGAGTCAGTAAAACACCATATCTCACTGGGCTGTGTTAAAACACAGCCCAGCAACCAATAAAATTAACAAGCAATTTTTTTTTCTCTCGCTCTCTCTCAGTCACACACATGTTCAGACCATGTTTAACAGGAACTGAGCTAGTACAAGATGCTCAAGTACCAAGGCTCGCAGCCAGGTATAAAAATCTTTTTTACGATAAAATGTTGATTTTTGACTAGTGGCAAAGGGCTGCAGCCTAGTGGTCCATCTTCACCAGTTACCCATGTCCAATACACATTTTATGAGATAATGAGTTCTCTTTCTCTACAAGAGTATGGCTTTAATTACCTAATATAGAAATTATTAAATTGCTAATTTTATATCAACAAAGACATATAAATTAATACTAATGCTTCTCATCCTCTACGAAATGCTCCTAGCTGCTCATCTACCACTTAAGGAGCAGGAGCACATTCAAACTGTAAGAGATATGTTTACTGTAGACGTTTATGGTGATGCCATTATGCAATTGTACACTGATGGAATCATAAGTGGTATGCTGAAGGTTTTATTTTAAATCATCTTTGTTTTTTTTTTCAAATGTAAATAATCAGAAAAGCCTTGTGAGCAGCTGAATGCACTGACACCAGTCCATACAGACTTTCTGGTGAAAATAAAAGTGGTTCACAATCAAAGGAAATAAATTACGTTGAATAAATTCCGCAAGTTACAAAACCTGGACCACTTTATCAGCTGAACACTATATTAACTCTGATGCGCTGTCCAGGAAACATTATCAGAGTGAAGTAGAAAATACACATGATCCAGAATTCAATACCTTAAATAGTTTAATGGAAGGTACTAATAATTGCCAGTAATCCAAAAGAAGTACCCAGTACACAGCGTCAGTGCAAAGGATTTAATAGCAAAATCACAACACAACACAAGTCCAACTTGGACTTGTGTTGTGTTGTGATTTTGCTATTAAATCCTTTGCACTGACGCCGAGTACTGGGTACTTCTTTTGGATTACCTTAAATAGTTTGCCAGAGACAATGCTAAAATGCAATCTGGTATCTTGCGTTTAGGAATGACAATACTATAGCTAGTAGACCGAACAAAAATAAGAGAAGGACAGCAAGCCTAATTGTTATGCTTTTATTAGGTAACCAGTACAACAACTCTATACTTCAAATGCATTGTCAGAATGATTAGGACACAGTTTTCTACATTTAATCAGTTACAACCAACTTAAACAAAAGTTCCCAGAAGCTGCAGATCACACACAAGTCCATGGAAGCTTACTGTAACAGAACTACTCTCCCCATTCTATTTTCTTCTAGAGATCATCATGCTCTCTTACCTAGCATACATATTTAACTAAAACGCCATCTTCCTTTGCTATCATCTCTTATACCCCATTTTATCAAAAGACATGCTAAACTCAACTCCTGCGACACAACAATCCAAGACTGAAAAAAATGTGAAATTCTATTAACGACTGCCAAACATTAAGTGCAACTGAAATGATTCTACCAATGGACATACCTGGTATATAAAAGAAGGTAATTGTGGAAAGGGAATAGTCCAGCTTCTTATGATAAGAAAACTAAGTGAGTTAAACTTGTTAATTTCTTTGTTGTCAAGTGGATTCATAGTACTGAATGAAGGGTTCAATCACAGGAGAAAAAGCCAAGACAATACAACAGCATAAAAAAAACACAAACTAAGCATGACTTTGAATATGAGTGGTATTTTTATCTGTCAAAATTTCAGTTAAGTAAAAATCAACAAATGCAACCATTCTAAGTAAGGTTCACTGTAGCTAAAACAGCTACATATTAAAACCTAATCACTGTAATACCACTTCCCGAGAGACAGGGTAATGCATAAAAACTCAGAAAATTGCAATGGACAAGAGTATGAATTATCAGTATTTTATATTGTAAAATTAAATTATAGTGTGCGTACACATCCACTGAATCATATCCACCGAACTGTTCATTAATAGTTGCAGAGGCGATCAAGGCATGTCTGAGAACTGGACATACTATAACACTCAAGGCCCCCAAATGAAGCATTAAACAGAATCAGAAAAACTGCACATTACCATATAATTTGAGACGTAAGTCTTCTGCATTTGAATGCGAACATAGGAAGAGAATGATGCATCAATATCGCACATCAGAAATGGACTGGGTATATTGTACTCAAGAAGTCATAAAAGGTACCTAGGTCTCTTCCACACATGCTTCTTGTTCACATCTTTATACATCAGTTTTGCACTGAACTTGCACTTGTTAGTGGCAAGTTGGCAATATCTTAATGGCTTCTTGCACTCAGCTAGCAACCACATCAACCCTTTCTACTTTACATTTTTTTTTCACAGTAACAGAGCACATGATTTCAACTGGCCTGTTCTCATGGTGGTGAATCTGTCCACTTCTGGCTAACTGTAGCTTTTTAAAACAGCTAAAGAGTGAGAGCCATAAAACAAAGGGCAAATACACATCACGAACTAGGGGTAAGAAGATATTATACCATGACCCCCATTAATATTCCAAAACGTGCACGCTGATTGGCCAGCGTGCACGTTGTAAATCGACTTATACTAATGGAAAAAGGTCCGGTCGCCCGGACTTTTTCCATTAGTATAAGTCTTTTTTTTAAAACACTGTCTCGCTATGTTAAAAGAGTTTAACATAGCGACACAGGTTTAAAAAAAGCAACAGAGATCTCCGTTGCTTTTTTTAAAGCTGTCTCGCTATGTTAAACTCCTTTAACATAGCGACACAGTGTGTAAAGCAACGGAGATCTTGCTTTCTCCGTTGCTTTTTTTTTAAAACCTGTCTCACTATGTTAAATGGGTTTAACATAGTGAGACAGCTTTAAAATAAGCAACGGAGATCTCTGTTGTTTATTTTAAAGCTGTCTCGCTATTTTAAACCCATTTAACATAGCGAGACAGGTTTAAAAAAAAAGCAACGGAGAAAGCAAGATCTCCATTGTTCAGCTATGTTAAATGGGTTTAACATGAGACAGCTTTAAAATAAGCAACGGACATCTCTGTTGCTTATTTTAAACTGTCCCATGTTAAACCCATTTAACATAGCGAAAAAGCAACGGAGATCTTGCTTTCTCCGTTGCTTTTGGCCACAGCTCTGATGTACTGCGTAGGCATGCGCAGTACATCAGAACTGCCGCGGATGCCAGACAGCTGCGGAAGGGCAGCAAAGAGGTATTATACAATGCCATTATTTAAGAAAAGTAATTGTTTCTTTTCTTAAATAATGTCATAGTATAATAGCAATAACCCACTTCTGGGTGTGGGTAATGCGGGATTTACCCACAGTTGTCTTTGTTTTGTACCGAGGGCGAACCACGCCAACCGTGGGTAAATCCCGCATTACCCACACCCAGGCGTGGGTTATTGCTATAATAACTCACTGAAGTATCACACACTCCAAAACAATTTTTGTTGAGATTTAAAAGTGTACTCAATACATACTTCAATAAAATATTTAAAACAGCTTTATCACACAAAACAATGAAAAGAAGGGACTAATACAAAAACCAAACTCTTGTGGACACAGAATAAGCACACAAACTCCATCCAGAGTCCAGAGGCCAAGAAAGTCTTTGGCCCTAGAAAGAAGAAAAACTAACAAGTGTCCCAGTGAACCATCCCAAATAATTCACTTACTACTACTTCTTTCGGCTGCTCCCGTTAGGGGTCGACACAGCAGATCAACTGTTTCCATTTCTTCCTGTCCTCTGCACCAACCACCTGCATGTCCTCTCTCACCACATCCATAAACCTTATCTTAGGCCTCCCTCTTTTCCTGTTACCTGGCAGCTTCATCCTTAGCATCTTTTTTCCAATATACTGTGCATCCCTCCTCAGCTCATGTCCAAACCAACGTAATCTTGTCTCTCTGGGTTTGTCTCCAAACCTTCCAACCTGGGCTGACTAATATACTTATTCCTAATCCTGTCCATCCTCGTCACACCCAGTGCAAATCTTAACATCTTCATCTGTGCCACGTCAAGCTCTGACTCCTGCGATTTTGTCAATGCCACTGTCTCCAACCCATATAACATAGCTGGTCTCACTACCCTCTTGCACACCTTCCCTTTCACTCTTACTGGTACTAATCTGTCACAAATCACTCCTGACACTCTTCTCCACCCACTCCATCCTGCCTGTACTCTCTTCTTCACCTCTCTTCCACACTCACCATTACTCTGAACTGTTCTTCCCAAGTACTTAAACTCATCCACCTTTGCCACCTCTAGTCCCTGCATCCTTACTATTCCTCTATCCTTCCTCTCATTCACACACATATATTCTGTCTTAGTCCTGCTGACCTTCATTCCTCTTCTCTCTAGAGTATATCTCCACCTCTCCAGGGTATCCTCCACCTGTTCCCTACTCTCACTACAAATCACAATGTCATCTGCAAACATCGTAGTCCACGGGAACTCCTGTCTGATCTAGTCTGTCAACCTGTCCATCACCATTGCAAATAAGAAAGGGCTCAGAGCTGATCCTTGATGTAATCCCACCTCCACCTTAAACTCATCCGTCACTCCCACCGCAGACCTCACCGCTGTAACACTACCCTCGTACATCTCCTGTACCACTCTTAAATACTTCTCTGACACTCCCGACTTCCTCATACAATACCACAACTCCTCTCTAAGCACCCTGTCATATGCTTTCTCTAAATCCACAAAGACACAATGCAACTCCTTCTGACCTTCTCTGTACTTCTCCATCAACACTCTCAGAGCAAACATCGCATCTGTAGTGCTCTTTCCTGGCATGAAACCATACTGCTGATCACTAATCATCACCTCCCTTCTTAACCTAGCTTCCACTACTCTTTCCCATAACTTCATACTGTGACTGATCAGTTTAATCTCTCTGTAGTTACTACAACTCTGCACATCACCCTTGTTCTTAAAAAATCTGTACCAAAACACTTTTTCTCCATTCCTCAGGCATCCTCTCACTTTCCAAGATTTCACTAAACAATCTAGTTAAAAACTCCACTGCCATTTCACCTAAACACCTCCATGCTTCCACAGGTATGTCATCTGGACCAACAGCCTTTCCATTCTTCATCTTTTTCATAGCTATCCTTACTTCCTCCTTGCTAATACACTGCACTTTATGATTCACTATCCGCACATCATCCAACCTTCTCTCCCTCTCATTCTCTTCATTCATCAACCCCTCAAAGTACTCTTTCCATCTGCTCAACACACTCTCCTCGCTTGTCAGTACGTTTCCCTCATTATCCTATATCACCCTTACCTGCTGCACATCTTTACTAGCTCGGTCCCTCTGTCTAGCCAATCGGTACAGGTCCTTTTCTCCCTCCTTAGTGTCCAACATTTTATACAACTCTTCATACGTCTTATCCTTTGCCACCTCCCTCTTTGCCATGCACCTCATCTCCTTATACTAGTCTACTTTCTTCATCTCTTTTGACAATCCCACTTCTTTGCCAACCTCTTTTGCTGTATATTCTCCTGTACTTCTTCATTCCACCACCAGGTCTCCTTGTCCTACTTCCTCTTTCCAGATGTCACACCAAGCACCTTTCTAGCCATCTCTCTTACTAGCTCTGCTGTAGTTACCCAGCTATTCTGTAACTTTTCACTGCCACCCAGTGCCCGTCTTAACTCTTCCCTGAACATCACCTCACAATTACCCTTTTTCAATTTCCACCATTTGATCCTTGGTGCTGCCCTCACACTCATCCTCCTCTTTGTCATCCTACAAACTACCATCCTATGCTGCCTAACTACACTTCCACCACTTTACAGTCTCCAATCTCCTTCAAACTAGCCCTTCTACATAAGATATAATCCACCTGTGTGCATCTTCCTCCACTCTTGTATGTCACCCTATGCTCCTCCCTCTTGTTAAAATACGTATTCATCACAGCCATGTCCATCCTTTTCGCAAAATCCACTACCATCTGACCTTCTGCATTCCTTTGCTTAACACCATACCTACCCATCACTTATGTTCCCTTCACCAACATGCTCATTGAAATCTGCTCCAATCACCAGTCTCTCACCCTTGGGTACAGTCATCACCACTTCATCCAACTCACTCCAAAATGTTTCTTTCTCATCCATCGCACACCCAACTTGTGAAGCATATGCACTAACAACATTCATCATTACACCATCAATTAACTTACTAAAATGCAGTATTCACCTACATAAAACACAGTTCATAATATTCCACCATTCAAAACATCCTATCTATCCAGTTTGTGCAGTACTTTCTCATGGGATGCAAGACAGTGACCTAGTATAAATTCATTACCTCAAGACAAGATCTTCTATCTTCCATTACATTGTTCAGAAATAATTTAATAAATAAACCATTTAGACAATTTAGACATGCAAGTTAAACATGCCAACATAAACAGCCCTCGTTCTAGAGTTATATGCAAAAACAATCTTATTATACTACTACAAAAGTTAAAATATACAAAAATTATGTAAAAACAGCACATATAGTTTGACAAAGCATTCAAGTAGAATGATAATTTGATTATTGCAATCAATTACCATTTTATTCAGGATATAGTTTCCGTGGCTGTATCTGCCATTCAGAGCTGGATCATGGTCAAATAGAACCCTAGGCAGAGTAATGGATCACAGCTCTCCCCCACATCCCCCCACCCAACATCCCCACCCAGCAGCACCATTCCAGTGTCCGATAGTTGCCTCCCTCTCCAGTTACCATAAAACACTGTTCAAACCTGTCAGTGTGCATACCATGTTCTTACTTACTTCCTTCTACAATCACAGATATTTGGATTTAATTTAAAACCTTTACTTCAAGATTTATAGCATAAACACCGACAGCCATTTGATAAACAAAGCAATACAGTCTCACAATGAACACAGACTAAGCATGAGCAACAGTAACCTTTTTGCCCTTGAAATTCACATTAATTGAAGCTGCACTGAAACGCACATTCACAGAAAATGCATCTGTCCAGTGGTAGATTAAGTGTCCCTTTCAGCAATTTTCAAACCATGGGCACCCTGCACATATTTTTAGGATCATGCATGAATGCACGTTTTCTTTGAATCTCCTGATTGCATTAAATTACAGTCTTTATTTAATAACTGCATTAAATTTATAATTGTAAACATTTTTTCCTGTAAGCAGTGAAACAAAACATATGAGCCAATAATGACAAGGCTACCCATTTCAGAACATTTCAACCATAAAAGGCCACCCAAATTTCTGTCATCATTATCCACCAATAACAGTCAATATGCACAATATCTGCAGAAATAACTGACTGGAATAATTTACATTAAAGAGATCTGTCAACTAACGAGGAGGTTGCTGCTGGCAAAACACCTTTGCATTTCAGTGCTTCATCTACAAATTCAGTGCCTACTACCCTTGAACAATAAATTGCCTAGATTATACTAAAAATGGTGGACTGGTGATATGCAAGAGAGAATGGTTAACAAACAGGTTTATAGTTACTAGGCATCTCATCCAAAGAAGAACACACCCAGGAGCGCAGACCTCCCCCCCCCATGCTGCAGTGTAGTGTCAGTAATCAATCTACCTTGTGAGAGAAAAAGAACCCACGCTTCCTTCTGCACCAAAGGAGAGTGTGTTACCTATTACACTACTGACACTGAAAAACACAACTATGAAATTATGACAAACATTCACAGACTGTAATCCTCAGAGATTTACAAAACACAACAAAAAATAAAAGAAGACATGGAAGGTGGTGTGGAGGTTAAGGCACTTGCTTGCCAATAATCAAGGCTCAGAATTTGATTCTGAGCAAAGTTGCTTAACTAGACAGCCCTTCTAGCTGGGTCATTTCCCCCACACACACAAACACCACACACCACACACCACACACCACACTGTTCTCATGGTTTCAAGTTGTGTTCCATTTGTCCTATCAACTTCAAGTCTCATGGACACCATGTTCTAGATTCATAAATGCCTACAATACATGTACCCGAGTTGTATTCAGGAACATCTCTAGCATGTTTTTTGTGCCGTTTATTCACTCAGAAAGATTACACTAAGTACAGACATAGTCTACACATTGTGGTAACCTTTAGGAATCCCACTCAGTATTTAATGTTGCAAGTAAAATCAGTAGGAAAACTAAATTTAGGGGGAAGAAGGTGGTTTCTTCTGTTGTCTATTCACTCTGAATGGTATATACTTAGTGTACACCAAGGGTAGGCATTAATGAATCTGGCCTCGTATCGAAATCCCTGGCTGCTTTGCATCATATGATGTTTGTACTAATCTCCCACAGTTTACATTAGGCCAACATCCTAATACTGAGGTTTCTGGGGCTTGCTGTTCTTGCAGAAAGCCAATGCAGAGCTTTAGGACTTTTGCAGGCATTTATGGATGTTTTTGGACACATTTTTAAATTTACAAACGTGATTTTTTATTGACCCCCCCCCCCACTCACATGAGCCCTAGACAGCTGCCCAAGTATCCTAGTGCTCATTCTGACACTGCTGCCAACGACATAATGAAAATGAGAGCTGCAGTTCTTGGGAGTATTATGTTCATCATATTTATGTGTTTCTTCTTTACCCATAGTAGTCTGAATATGGAGTTACTATACTTAAGTAAGGAGGTGCAAATGGCAACATTTCCAACATGGGACTGCAGTAAAGTGTTGCTCAACTGTTCGTGATCAAGTGATTTCTGCCTCACTCTTCCATAGCGGAATCACTGTCAAATGTTCTATTTGTGCATATATGTATGTATGCATATTTATTTACTGCAAATTACATCCTATGAAACCACTAAAACACTGTATTTAATGATCTTAGTTTCTTATACTTAATGTTTACTGAGTGACAAAAATTAGGGATACAAACATTTTCACAGCATTTCAAAAATGACAAACAATAAGTCAGGTACAAAAATCTCTACGTATGCCTTTTAAGTGTTACCTCCATTACTGCAATATATATGTGACTACATAGTAAGGCACTGCATCATTAGAAAGCAGAAGACATTTTAAAACTTCCACTTTTTACTACGCATTGCTATGATGGATTATATCAAGAATGTTATGTAAATGCAAGGGATGAGAATTACACTGGTATGCATTTATATTCCACCTAAAACTGCTATTACGGAGCTTAAACTTTTGGGAGAAATAATCAATTTTCAGTAGGTAATATTACTTATAGGTGGGGAATGGAATCTGATTTGCACTAATGAGGATGTATCGAGGGGGACTAGAGCGAAATATACAAGTGGATAGATTTCTGAAGAAATTCATGAAAATATTTGGTATGGAAGATCTTAATTCAGTAGCAGGAACTCAGAACTTACATATTATTCCATAAGGTATAATAACTTGGCTAAACTAAAAAGGAGCTATAGTAAAGAAGTAGTAAAATACATTTAGAGGGGGTGACCAAGGTTGAAGTATTACAGAATAAGAGAATTTCACAGAACAAGAAGAGACAATTGCAGAGTGGTAAAAAGAGAAAATTAGTGAGTATCTGGATATTATGCCTGAGTTTTTCTAGACTGCTGTTAAACAACTGTTTTTTGATAACTCCAGAGCACAAAAAGCTTTTGGCACAATGATGCGGGAACAGAAAGTAGAAAGCGTCATTGCCAAACTTAGGTAACCTATAGCAAGAAAAATAACCAGTGATCCTGTACAGGTATTGGAGATATTTTGAAAAATTTGAACAAAGTAGAGAAGCAGGTAAATCAAGAAAACACACAAATGAAATACTTATGGAAGGTTTAAATATGCCAAGGTTAGGCACAGTCAAGGCCCGGCAACTAACAGTTAAGATATGAGGGGAGATAAAATAGCAATGTTTAACCAATCTACAGGAAAGTCTCCAGGAACAGATCATATTCCAGTGGAGGTTTGAAAGCTAGGATGGAATAAAGTGAAAAGATCAGGAAGGTTTTGTTTAACAGTATCTTAGAAGGAAGAAAGCTGTGGTGAGTGTAGTACCAAAAGATAGTAAAGACCCATTAGACCCAGCTTCAGAGGCCCATTTCAATTTTAAACCAGGACATCTCACTGTTGTGGAACATTTTGAGACAGTTGGTTGTTTTTTCATGACATACAATTAATGAAGATAAACAAAAGGTTATAGCTGTAAACTATGTACCTACACATGAATTGTATCAGCAATACCCATATTTATGGGGACACGATAACATGAAGTACATGCAGAAATTGCCATTTTCCCCACTATAGTGCAATCTTGGAGTTGGTATATTTAGTTAGGGAGGAGGAGGCAGACCCTCCATTTGCGTGGGTTTGATATGCTTTGGTGTGTTTATTTTGTAATGCTGGCCAACTGTCGCCTGTCCTGGATTAAAATTCCGGTGACATGACCGTTCATTAAAGTATGTTTTTGGTGTAGTCATCGTTTCATTATTTTAAAGTTTGGTAATGCAAAGTAGACCTGTGGGAAGAGACTAAACAAAAATATAATACAAAAACTGAAAAACTGGAAGCTCTTGCCTATGGATATAGCTAGCAAGTTACAAGCAGAAATATATATATTTTTTATCAACCAGAGGGGAAGTTGTGGACAGTAATAGAGTTGAAGGATTTTATCTGGAAAGGGAAGAGGGCAAGAGTCAATTGGGATAAGGTGATCCTTCCCTGATTTGAAGGGATATCGTAAACTTACACAGTTATACATAACACAAGCAGAAAGCAATAGTTCAAGGTGGAAAGGGATGATGATGAAGCAGGGGAGAATTCAAGAAATAAGGAAAGAGTTGGATTTTGGATGCAGATCCTGATCCTTAAGTAGAATAACAGTCATACAGAATATTATATTCCTAAAGTAGCAGAAAGTATACCAAGAACTAAGCCAACGCAAAAATGGAGAAAGGAGATGCTGCTGATAGAGAATAGGCAAGAGTGTGCCGAAATCTACTGGTGGAAGCTGGAAAAAGGTACCAAGGTATTGGGAATAATTAATTCATTAGAGAGAGGAAAAGGTCATAGAATGGAAAGAGGCCAAGAAGACATTTGGAATGCAGGTTAGAGATGGACTTCCCTATCAAGGACTAATATCAGGGTATAGGAAAAGAGAAAGGGATGGGGACTCTAAATGAAAGACCTGCACTGGTTGAGTTTTTAGTTGAATCCAGAACAGAAGCTGCTGTTAAAAAAAAATGATTAAATAGTAAGGCATATAAAATATTGCACGATAACTATAGGAATCAGAGGAGGTCAGACAAAATTGAGAACAGAGATTAGAAGAGCAATTCACAAAAAAACAAAAACAATGGAAGGATTTATTTACGGCTTCCAAATATGTAACAAAGTCTAGAAGATTTGAGATTTTTCATGTGTGTTTGCACAGGTACTTTTATACCGGAAGCAGAAGCCAAAGATATTTTTCCTCAGGTAAATGGCAAACGTTAGAGTTGTGATGGGTAAGAAAGTGGTATCTGGGACCATATGTTCTCAGAGTGTAATGAAATGGAAGATTTTGAAAATTCCCTACAGAGTACTCTGTTAGTAACACTGGGCGAGCAAATGAGTGCAATGAAGAACATTATTTATTTTTTTTTTTTACAGCTGGGATACAAGATCTGAATTACCTAGACATAGTAAGGCCTTGTTAAACTCAATTCTGGAGACTGCCAAAAATGCAATCACTAGAAATGGAAATCAAAGTCTAAACCAACCATACCTAAAGTAGTGACTATTGTTACAGAGATAAAAGATCAAGAAATGGAATCTTTATAAAAGGGTAGGAGTAAATTACATAGAAATGAAAATTTTGGGAACAATATGTGCAGAAAAATGTTTTGGATGAAGATTGAGGTTTAAGACACTGCAGAAAATTAACAATTTATATGATACTGGTTTGATTATATTGCAAACAACAATATATTTTATGCATAATGCCTGTGAATGTGAACTTCTTAACAAGGGTTGATTATTTATTTATTTAAATTTGTTGACCGGGAGTGTCTGACTGGACGTGGGTCCATTTTCAGCGGAGGCCCGGGGAGAAAAGCTCCACAGTAAAATAAACAGACAGTAGTTACATAGGATTAAATAGCGATTAACAATTTAACATAGACATTAAGATTAGTTTAGATTAATAGATTAAGAATCTATTAATTATAGATTACTTCTATAGTTTGCCTTTGTCACTTTTGGTTTTAACACCTTTACTGAATTATGTAAAAAGAAATGTCTGCAAAGACATTTCACAAATGCTTAACTACTATCTGATCTACCATATACAGTAAGTATGTGTCTACTACTTTCTCTGAAACCCCAACTGCGTCTGAAGTTACAGCACAGTGAAGTAAATTAAATTGTGATGTATCTGATCCTAGAGCTAATTTATCAAAGAGGAAAGGAAATTTATAAAAAAAAAAAACTTAAGCTTCTTTAGCCATCATTGGATTACTAATTAACCAAACCCAATGTATTACATTACTGCTTTAAATACAACTTAGTTACAATCATGCCAACAAGGATCTGGGCAACAGAACTATTTACATTATCAAATACGAAAAAAATTGATTAGATGGAAATCTGCTATTATTTCATATAGCAAAAAGATAAGGTAGTAAAGACTTTTCATTTCATTTCTTGATCTGTTTGTTTTCAAGTTTATTTTGAGTCTGCACATGTTTAATAAAACTTTTTAAGCCTATGTTAGTAACTCCAGTACAAATTTTCAGGACTTGTGATTGCATTAAGGCAGTTCTAGGCCAATCATCTCAGAACAAAGGGCCTAATATTTTTCCTTCCACCAACTCTGCTGCAGTTGTGTTTTTAAAGTCTCTGTATATGTTGCCTCTTCCCCTTATGCTAATGTAACATATTTCCCTCCTCCCCATTTATTGGCTGCTGACAGTATTTAAATTTAATTTTTGCAAAAATCTCTCCCCTTAGTCTGGTGAATAGGACAAGGGAGAACATTGATAAGATTGCTTAATACTTAGTGCACCAATACTCCTTGCACTGTTTTTGTGCTAAAATAGTGATTATGCATTTATTTAGTTGAAAGTAAATTTCTGGAAGCACTGTACACTGCTGTGTATAGTCACAAATACTTTGAATTCAAGTTTTCCCTACAAAAACTACCTCAGAAAACTCTACAAAACCTAGTAATGCAAAGAGCAACTTGTTTTCACATTGAGAAGCACAGCCCTGCAAGCACAAGTAACAGTTTTGTCGCCAGCCGTTAATACCTGTTCAATAAAAACTGGAAGCAAACCCCGACAGTGGTAAACCAAACAACTAAATAAAAAAACACTGGTCTGTAAAGAAACAAAACCACTTACAGCACTTTTTTTTTAGCATTTTAGCATGAATTTATTCCATGCTTTCCTCGGAAATTGACTTAATCAGAAACATTAAAAACTTTACAAAGCAAACTGTAATACAAATATACTACAAACCAATAAAATGCATTTGTCAATTAATCTCAAGAGTGCCTTTAACCCTTTAATGAATGGCTGGTCTATGATCCCTCAGAAAACATTTTATGTTAACAGTCTCATTTAGACCAGGCAACCAGTCAGCACTCAATCGGACTTGCAATTCAGTTTCCTTTCGTTCAATTAAGCTCTTGTAATTACCACCCCCTTTATCCATATTTACATGCTCTAATACAGCAAAAAGGTTTTTTTGTAGTGAGTACAACAGCTAACATGTCTATAAAGGGCATTGTTACTGTCCTTGACATTTATATTATAAACATGCTCTTTAATTTTTTTGCCCAAGCTTCTAGTGGTCATCCCTACATAGAAACCAAGACAACTTGAGCAAATGGCAACATAGACAACTCCTTTCGATTCACATTTAACTCTAGCTGGTACTTTAATAGTATGATGGAGAAGTTATAGTAAAGGTCCTACATTTATAAATCTGCCAAAAATGTGGAATAAATTTGTTACACTAAAGTACTAAAAAAGTGCTATTACAGTAGTGGCTTGATTTGTTAATACATGTTGTACCATCCAAAAATAATAAACCACAAAATAACAATTTATAAAACTACAGATTTGCACTTTCCTTCTATCTCTGCAGACAGTTTGGTAGATTCGAGTATTTTGAGCCAAAGTAGCAATTGAATCATGCTTACTGAGAACTATCTAGTTCTAAAGCAAACTGATATGGTATGTGAGAGATATAGATCCACAAATGTCACTGGAAGAAAGGCTCTCACTTGCCAACACAAATAACACTAAACAGCTTACCAGTAACACACACACACACACACACACACACACACACACACACACATGCGGAGGTTTTTAAATGTAATCTTACAAAACCTCAAAGGCATCCTAGATGCATTAAACAAGCTAAGTATCCTCACGAACCTCTAGAGCACTCTGCTTAGACAACACACATAGATAGTCATGAGTCTCAACCTCTAAGAGTTTAATTTTATGGTGATTGATGTTATTCATGGGAATCGCTTGAATAAAACTGAATGGCATAATATTTTAAACAATAAAGAAAGAAAGTGGATCATCAAGTTAGGGGGTTTATTCCCACCGGGACTTAATGAATATTTATGAATGTTCAACCAATGGGAAATGGCTGTATAGTATTTAAACAGCATACTTTTTGTTTGGTGCTTTTTACACTGAGGAAGGCTGTGTTTATCCAGCCGAAACCGGTTTGTTTGCTGTATGTATTTGTGAATACAAAGTTTTCTTGAAGTCAATTTTGCTGGCTCTTTGTGTTTTGTACTGTTCTGTGTGGAGCCTGGCATTTGCTCACGTGCAGGGGACTTTTCTTTCTGATTCTCAACCTCTAAGCCCACCTTGACAAAACACCATAGTCATAGTAGATTGTACTGTGAGACACATAGATGTTCTACTCATCAGACTGTGCAAGGGGAGAGTCACAATCAACTGCCTGTCAGGAACCAGAATCCACCAGATTATGCATGCACTCACGTCTTTGCATCACAAGGACCAGTATTGACTCAGCCATAACCTGTTTTCCAGCAGTGTGCACTTTCTTGTAAAGAACTTATGCTGCTTTGAAAATGAGTTGCACAAGCTGTCTATGCCAACTGCAAACTTTCTTAAATGTTCCCTTACTTTCGGACTGCTTCACAGTCAGTATTTCCTGCACTTTAATAGCCGAAAAGTAATACCTCATGCACTTAAAACTACGAATCACTGATTGAAGCAGCCCTCCTTCATTCACAAAGCTACCACTGCTCCTTTAATACTGCCCTACCACACAGTGCAGCCATCCTCCAGACTAGAAGACCTATTTGTCAGTTAAGTCGATTCAAGTTGTAAAGCCTGTTATCTACTTGCAACTCTTTTGACTTTAGATAAGTCTTTCATACTCCTAGTCACACTTTCCTTCAGATTCCTCTCCATTTTATCTAATCAGATCCACATTATTATACATTACAATTAGTCTCAAAACAGAAAATAACACTACTATTTGTTTCTGAATATATCCATATATGTAGACCCTTGGCAAGAAAAAAGGGGAAAACAAATCTAACCAGTTCAAGTAACTGGTTATCAATTAAACCTACAAATCTCAAATTTATTTCCATTTGTTGACAACGAAAGTCCAACTGGCAAAAAAATGTTTTCAGTGGAGGTCCAGGGAGAAAAGCTCCAAAGAAAAATGACAAGGTGTCATACATTAGTACAAAGAATAAAAAAAGTCTCATAGGATAACAAGTGCAGTACAAAGGGATAAAGTACATGAACATAACTCAAATCCTGTAATAATGCCATGAACCTACACTGACATACACTGAATAAATAGAAAAGTTAGAACTGTCTACTGTAATATAAGTAATAAAATGTGGTACTTAGCATTGATACCTAACATCAAGTTGAAGTACAATAGAGTTACAGTAAAATTGGTGAATTACAACAGTAGATCAGTACTTGGATAAACTTTAAGAGTTAAGAAATTGCTTATACTAGCATTAGGATGCAGTGAATGAAGTAATAAATTAAACATTAGTTTTTTTTTTGTTTTGTTTGTTTTTTGATGCCAACAGTTAAGCTATTAGCTTGGGAGGGGTATAGTAAACATACAGCAGCAAAGTAAATATACAATTGCCCTTTGTTAAAAATCAAAGCACCATTTTGAGTAATTCTGCTGTTATCTTCAACTACTGGCTTCCGTATACATTAGCAAAATGTTTTCTGCCCCCTTACCCTTCTATTCATTCTCTACATCACACATTTTACTAACAGCTGTTGTGAAAGCAGATTGAAAAGCACACACATGAGGTCTGTGTCTAGTAGCAGTCCCCAGTTCATCCTGTGAGACCCCCAGGGGCTACTAGGAAAGTTCTCCACATTTGTCATACTCCACAGCAAATCATATACAAGACCAATCCAAAAGCATTTTGCAAATTATTTTGGATTATAGAAAGTGCACCTAGCAATTCCCAACAAAACAAATACCAACAAGACTTCCCACAGCATTTTCTTACAGATTTTTCACAATTTCCCCAATCAATACCTCTTGGTACTCTTCTTAAAAACAAACATTAAAATGTAAGCCCATAAGGAGTCTCTCTTCTTCCTACCTTACTGCAATTACAAAATTATTAATTGGTCCCTTTATCACTGATGGTATGGTTTATAAGACTATTGAAATCACATATTTAATCTCTGGCTAACCAACACTACAATGCCCAAAAAATCTAGAAACATTTCAAATTTTACCAAAAACTATTTTCAATAATTAACTACAGACCAATCTTCACCCTTAGGTAAAAAAAAAGGTCTACACTCAGCTAGCCAATTATATACTTCCTTCTTTCTCCTGGACACCATAACACCTGTATTAAACAGTAACCTGTCTCCAACCATATATACACTGAAATTCTTCAAGGTATAGACAAGGGCAAGATCACTCTGATAAGTGCTTTATTTCCTGATTAGGCTAAACCCTTCAATCTACTAAACTATTCCTGGATTAAACAGGTATTAGCTCCAGTTCTCTGCACTAGATCTAAAGCTGCCCTTCTAACAGAGCCTGCTCAACCAAAATAGGTTCCAAAACATCTAACCAGTGTAAGATTAATAAAAGGAGAAGGGGTGCTTCAAGGATCCTTTCTATTCCATCTCATTTTCTCCATATTTATTTTTGACTACCTTTCAGCCATCCACAACTACTAATCACCCTATATGCAGCTAATAAAGGCAGCATACAGAACCAGTACCTCACCTACTGTAAAAAGTTAGAACTAGAAAAAGATCTCCAAATACACCCACATGGTTTGCTAACATACGATTTTTTTTTCTTTTATAAAACACAAAACTTGCCATTAGCCTCAAAAACTGGGGAATTTATTATAATAACGCAGAAAAAAAAGGCCAGATAAGACTTGCAAAACTAAACTGGAGACAGTTTTCACTTGTGCTCATGAGACTTTACCAGTATCATCTAGAGTTCCTTTGAAAGTTTTGATATGCATTTGTTTGTAGGGAGAGGTACTGTAAGCTATAGCCGTTGCACAGCTAGGAAGTAATCAGTATTACTCCTCCTGAATTCAAGGCTCTACTACTGTGTGGAATTGGCTGCCACCTTCATGGCTAAAAAAAAAAAAAAAAAAAAAAAAAATGGGTCATGCAGTCTACTGCAGGGAATTTAGGCTTCAAAATGCTAATGAACTTCAGCCGGTAGCCATGGCTTGGATTCCATCAGTATATTTTATTTGTAACTGTGAACAAGTGTCTTTACTAGACAGTGCACATTGTAACCCTGTGAAAAGTTGAGCCATTATCCCAGTTTGCCAATCCAGGTTTACTATTTCTGCTCCCACAGGACACTAAAGCCACATACCAGCAGTATTTGGATTCATATCAACACAGTGAGGGCAAGAACAATGTAACTGCTAATAATGTTACATCAATGCTTAACAAAAACAAGCATATTTAAAGAGTATTACCATCCTGCACCACAGACGTTAAAGAATCTATATATATTATCTCAGATGTCACTCACCCTTGAGAGAGTGAAAGAATACTTCCTCAGTACTAATGTTTAACATCCACGGAGGCTGTATTACAGCACGCTTTAAATGCTAGATTACGCTCAATGCTACTACACTTCCTACAATATTCAGTGTCTGCCACAGCTTACATTCTCACTGGCATTCTACAACACAGGTGCTTAAATTGCCACAATGACAATGGAAATGGACCCACTCACACAAGCTACTTCTGGTACAGCAACCTCTAGGGAAGGTATGACCACTGGGTTAAAGGGTTCCTCAAAATGTTCCTTCCTCCACTCAAAAATGGTCCCAGTTTGGCTTTTCTCCATCAAGAACAGCCTGGGCAATGTCCTTCCTCTAATCTGATGGATGTTTTACCTGAAAGTCCCAAGGGCATCTGAAAAAAGAAGCCAGCCATTCTCCATATATTTAAACTCCTCCAATATGCATGGCTTTGTTTCAACAACTTTCCTAAACTGGTGACACCTACACAATGCATGGTAGACCTGTACTAATACAGTTTCTTTCACTGCTGTGTCCATAAGTGGGCCACATTGTTAAAATACTAAAAATGTCAACACACTGACCACAATTACCCATCATTGCCTAAACTAAAACAGTGCTAAAAAGGATCTGTTTGGATTCCATTCCCAGACCTCCCTCTGGCATACAGGATGCTTTCCTCCGAATACAGGATTTGAAAGTTTCATGCACAGAAAGTATGTACTAGCCCTTTCCCAGGGCATCTTTTCTATACGTCTGGGGTGCCCACTTGCAAGCTCAGACATACATCACTAGGTGATCAGCACAATTTTTTTTTAGTGTGAGGGACAGAAGTTTCAGACTTAAAGAAAATATAAAAAAATTCCATCAGCAACCTTTATTCCAAGGTGTTCTCAACCAAAGTCTGCTTGTGAGGAACTCTAAGTAACTAGCATCGTGTCCATATAAATGGTACAGAAGTCCAGTAACAACAACTCACCACTTGGGATCAGATCAGGCAAGCTATTCCACACATCAGTCAGCTCTAATCATCTTAATTTTCACATCAGAAATGAAGTCTCCAAGTACAGTAAGTTTATTGCCACCAAGTAGTGCCCTACAAAGCTTCAAGCAACAAAGGTCACTTTTAAGTCCAAATACTCAGAATAATTATTTGACTCATATGCACAAGCTGGCCTTTTCCTTTCCACAACCCGCATTTGAAATTCAATGAAAATGTCACCTTGGCATAACTTCCCCACACGTGCCTGAAGTCTCTCCAGGGTGGGCAGCCTCAAAGTAGGAAAATAACTTACCCAGATTGAGAAGTCTAGATCCAGACCCAACATATACTTTACTCCTTGGCAATTTTCCCTCTACGCCTATCAGCCATCAGCCTCCCTTCTTCACAGTCTTATGCCTGTTCATTCCCTTGCCACTTAAGCCCACCAGGGAAAGCCATCATTAAGATATCCAAAATGTGTGCGCCCTCACTCACAACTAAAGAAACAAGCACTAAGGTACTTTCTAATTTTACCGTAATCCGTCCCCTGGGAGCGGTTTTGATTGACAGCATCTCCAAAAGGAGATATTATGCTCTCCCCCATCCATACTTCAACCCACACACTAATAAGGGGTATAGACAATGGCTTGATAAACTAAACCACCTCCTCGATTAATAGCTGCGACTTAATGACTTTCAAGCCTCCGCTTGCACGTGATAGAACAACCAAATGGATTAAGTGGTCAAGCCAGTGATAGCCACTTGCTGCTACCCTTACCTGCTCAGGTATTCTAGTGTAGGAGCTCCTTTATGAACTAGGGAAGTCTGCATCTTACTCTGGGCCTTATCACTTTATACAAC
>NC_056726.1:59432294-59514794 GCF_019279795.1 Protopterus annectens | reverse complement strand
AAAGCATTGAGCGAAGGAGTTGGTACACGAGTAGTTTTCCCAGTTAATGGTGGGGTAGTTGAAATCACCCATTATTAGGGTGTTTGGTTGAACCCTAATATTTTCCAGTATATCAAGAGAAGAGGACTGGGAATCCTGGGGCCTGGTGAGGGATCTGCAGCAAGCTACAATTTGGATTGCAGTTTTGCCTAGAGTTAGTTGCACTTGGATAATCTATAATATATTTATGTTTCAATTCCTCGTCCTTCTGTGTTTTCTGCAAAATGTTGCCAAAATTAATCACCATGCATTGTTCATACTTGCTGCTAGTATATGCCCAAACCCAGGATAAATATGCACAACATACCACAAATAATATGTCAAGATGTAAAAAGGAAGCATGTTATTTACTTTGTTTCAAACTACACAAAAAGGCAAGCCTCACCTAGATGCATAAACTCCCAGCTAACATACAACAGAGTTCACACCACAGTTGCCCACCTTTTTTTTTTAGTAAACAACTGTCAAGACATTTCCAAGCAGACTATTTAGTAATAGCTTTGATGACAATTTGAAAAGTGCGTGTTACAGTACTATCTCTGGCAGTCAATATTACCTCAGGCATAGAAGAATGCTACAGAAAGATCTGACCCCGACTGCAAAAAGACTAAGCACACACTTTAAAGATGCACCAAAAAATACAATCCTAGTATCACAACTTTGTAAAACTACCTGAAACCTTCCAAACACAAAAGGACAACCACTTTTACAGAACAAGTAGGAACAATAACAAAAGCGAAGCACTGCATGAATAACAAGTGCACCATAGTTTAACACCGCATACTTACTTTCCCCTACCTGTAATTAAACTCCATTAGGGGCATCTTGTTTTGTTACAATCCTACAGACTGAACATCACATGTATCATGTAATAAAATGAACTAAAACAAACTACTTCTAAACCACATTGTGATGCACCAAGACAAGTATCCTCTGCATTAGGTAAATCCTGACTAGAAAACTAAGATATGTGATCGAATACACATGATACAAACTCTAAAGTACACAAGCAACACAATAAAGCACTGTAACTCAAACATATTAAAATGCTTCAAACACAAGGTTTATTAGGTGCTTGTTCCTTCAAGCACTTAAAAATGGACAAAATAAATCTTAAAATCAGGCAATAACATTTATGTCACTATAAAATTTCAAATCTAAAACAAGAAAAATAAGATAATAAAAACAAAGTTACAGCAATTATTAATTTACGTAAACCTATCAAAACAGGATGAAAGGATCAGATGTAGCTGGACAAAAGCTATTTGTACAAATAGAAGAGAAGTCAAATTAAGTGCAAATCAAATAAAATGAGTACTATTTTAAAAATCCAGAAGCGTAACACATTCCCTCAACCACTGAAAGGAGTAGGTTCCAGAGGTGGAGAGCCTGATGATAATGACAAAAGGTTTGAGTACCAGTGGACTTCAAAGAAGCCTTGGAAACCAGTGGGAATAAAACAGAACCATGTAAATTCCAGATGTGATAGAATAAACAAATTAATTTTTTTTTATAAAGACACAACTCGGTGGGTAGGACCTGTAAGGTAGGAGACAAACCATTCAAGGACAGTGCCTGTAGCTACATGATAGTTTCAAAGCTGATGAAGGACAATATTGTTGTGGTCAAATACAGAAAAGAGATAGAGTAGATACAAGACAGAATAATACTGTTACCAACAACAGAAAAGTTAGAGTGATTAGGTGATCATTTGGAATAAACATTGTAGAACAATATTGACAAAGCTTGCTATACTGCTACTTTCTATTTCTACCATTTAATGACTTGTGTATGTGTTTATCTAAAACCAAATGAATTAAAATATCTGGGAAAAAAGACTGGGATAACCAAGGCCTCATTGAATGCAATTGGGAAAATCCCAGCATTTAAAGAATTTGTCAATATTTGACACAAGATGAGACATGTCTTAACCAGCCCTGAAGAACATGGATCCATGTCGTAACAACCCACATACTAAATCAGAACCAACTAGCCAATCTTCTAAACAGGTCATAAGATAGATACGTTTAAAACTATTTTCTTACAAAATAGTCTTCACAGGTAGTAATATATTGTTCTAACCTAATAAGGTTCTGTGAAGCACACTGCCTTATTTTGCTAATGTAAAATTAATTCACAAAAAACTTTTTCGACATATTTTGCCTATATGGTCAGAACTCTAGGGACTGAAAAAGTTCCCCTCATACCAGCCTCATGGTAACATTAACCCTATACAAGGTCCTAGTACAATGTAACAATACATCATGCACACCTACTACAAAACAAACAGTATATAGGTCAAAATATACATATTTTGTGTGTGTGTGAAAAATACAGCTCTCTCTCTAATTACATTGAAAATGTGTAGTCAAATAAAAACAAACACCTGACAACTTGAGTTTTTCATGAACATGTATGTACTCTAATAGCATTTCTCTGTAGTTTCATATACAGATGTGATATTAATATACACAGCCCCATGACGCAACAGAGGACTCAAGTACAAGGCATTCACAGTTATTATTGTCAGCCTGCATACTTTCATAGTCTAAATATGTCTATTCTTCAATTTTTTCCACATTGCCTAAAAGCACCCCTTTCTCATGCCTGACAGCATATTCTTTTATTGCCTGCTCTTGTAACATCAGGTCCTCAGCACAAGAATTTACCATCAATACTGCAATTTCCAACTTAAAATGCGATATACAGCTGTTAGAAAAATATGTATTAATGTACATGTTTAGTGCTTATTAAGAAATAAGAAAGATATAATGCATTTTATTCTATTAATGTTATGACAAGAAAAATGAATTCATATGAAACTGCAAGAAGCTTTTGGAAACTGCAGTGTGCCTTTTTGCAAGTTGGCCTCTGACCCCAGCAGCTGCTAGCTCAGCAAGAATTAATGTTATTGCTTCTCACAAGTGATTATCTGCTGGGTCAGGAAATTAAATGTGTGAAATAATGAGAATCTTCTGCTCTTTTCCGCTTGAGCAAATTTACCTTGTATATGTTACTAGATAACGCACCGGTTGCAAGGAGGAAGTGATAACATGTAACAAGGAAAATGTATTGAGAACTGTATCTACTATTATGTTCGAATTAATTTAGAACCTTGAGTGGAAACTTTTGTAAAAGGGTATTGTAACTAACCAGGTGGCTAGCAAGGCCACGTTGTTTACTAGAAAAGTTTTTAAGCAAAATGTAGTATCAGCATTTTAGATGAATAGAATATTGTAAGCTAAAGTGATGTAAAACCCCTTGTGACTGACTACGTCAGCCTGGTGGGTTAATACTAGTAAGAAATACTATAAAAGTGGTGTTCTTCCTGTTTCATTCAGACAAAATTTTGTACTTGTACGTTTTTTGCCTCCTGGTGTACACTAGTAAAGAAGAACCAGTAGCTGAACTTCAGGAAGCAACCAATAAACCAGTTGAATGAAAAATGAAAAACCACGAATTTTGACCTAGGTTTCGTCTTTAATCCGACTTCATCAGAACACAAATTAATACTGATAAAAACACCTTATATACACATTTAAAAAATGACATCATCACCAATCAACTAGATGATATCTTGGTGCACTCAATAAACACAGTGGAATCAATTAAAAGGCCAGCAAACACCAAAAAGGAAAAACCATTCCCTAAATCAACCATCATTAAAAACTGTTTTGAAAATAATGAAATAAAATATTTATACTTAAATTAACCTTGTCTGGCTAATTTAATACATTCCAAACATCAAATGTTCTTAAACATACCAACTCATACAAAAACTAAGCGTTTAATTAATGTAATATAATGTAAATAAAAGCTGAGTCACCCCAATATATTTTTTAATTTTAAAATAGGCATAATAGAAATGCAGTCATTAATACCTGGAAATTCCAGTGCATTAAATAACAACTGCCATTTCATCTCAGCTATGTCTAAATGTACGTCTAATTTCCTTCCAAATTTGTCCACATTAATTTGCTGTAACACACAAAACTTAAATTTATGCCCACAATTGATGTCAATATGCCTATACAGGGCATTGGTCTTTTTCTTTAGCCTAATATCCGACTGATGTTCAATAATACGCTCTCTTAATGCCCTGCAGGTCTTCCCTATGTAGAAGGCTGGACATGTGTGCACGTAGCCACGTACACTACATTTGTACTATAGCAATCAAAATGGGCTCCAATCCTAACAGTGTTTCCAGCTAACTTAAATACAGCACCCGTAACATTGATCAAGTGGCACACACTACATCTACCGCACTTGAAATTACCCTTATTTCTACAATTTACGGTTTGTGTGGTGTCATTAAAAAATATATTGGGGTGACTCAGCTTTTATTTACATTATATTACATTAATTAAACACTTAGTTTTTGTATGAGTTGGTATGTTTAAGAACATTTGAGGTTTGGAATGTATTAAATTAGCCAGACAAGGTTAATTTAAGTATAAATATTTTATTTCATTATTTTCAAAACAGTTTTTAATGATGGTTGATTTAGGGAATGGTTTTTCCTTTTTGGTGTTTGCTGGCCTTTTAATTGATTCCACTGTGTTTATTGAGTGCACCAAGATATCATCTAGTTGATTGGTGATGATGTCATTTTTTAAATGTGTATATAAGGTGTTTTTATCAGTATTAATTTGTGTTCTGATGAAGTCGGATTAAAGACGAAACCTAGGTCAAAATTCGTGGTTTTTCATTTTTCATTCAACTGGTTTATTGGTTGCTTCCTGAAGTTCAGCTGCTGGTTCTTCTTTTATTTCTGGTTTGGTTTGGAGTGCTGATAGTATGGAGAGTGGTGGTGTTGGACCAGACATTTTGGGCTTATTGGAAGCTATCAACCAGAAATTACTTGAGCATTCTAAGCAGATTCAGACTTTGGTCGAAGGTCAGCAGAAGGAGAAAAATGCTTACAATATGGATCCCATTGCCAAGGGAAAGCGGGATCTTGTCCCAGTGGTAGAGGTGGGTCGTAGTTCTCCTGAGGTGAACACTGGAGTGAGGTCTACGAATCCTTCAGCTTCTAAAAACTCAGAAGGTACCAGTTCTGGAGCTGAATTTGATGCTAATAAGTGGAAAACCAATACATTCAATTTTCAACGAAATGGGGCAGTGGTTAGTGTTGAAAGAAATGTTGAGAGAGATGATTTTA
Source organism: Protopterus annectens (assembly GCF_019279795.1). Classification (NCBI taxonomy): domain Eukaryota; kingdom Metazoa; phylum Chordata; order Ceratodontiformes; family Protopteridae; genus Protopterus; species Protopterus annectens. The sequence continues at coordinate 59,509,594 of NC_056726.1, read as the reverse complement.
AGTCCATGGCACAACGGTTAAATGAGTTTGAAAAAAAGTTATTCATTTTTAAGAAGCTGCAAATAGAAAATGAGTATTTGCAGAAAAACATTGACAGTGGTCTTGTACCCAAAGGTTTGCGAGCATGGAAGTATCCCAATGGGATTGGCAACAACAAGCACATGCTGGAAGAGGTACATAATTTATACAATCAAATGGGGCTTGAGCTCTTAGCTATTATTATAAAATATAATGACCAAAAAATAGCCTCACTGTTGGGTGAGCTTGGGACTATGAATGAGACTATCACTGCTGATTTGAATTTTGATCATTACTTGACTAATTACAACAACTTGTTAGTAGAAATAAATAATCAATGTGAGACTATCTTTAAAAGGAAAGCCAAAAAAATAGAAAGGGACAGTAATGAGTATAGGCGGAACATAGCATACCCTATGTCTGAGGGTAATTGCTACGGTAAGGTCCCTTTAAACAAAAATCATTACAGCAGAGACCAGGAGGTGGCGCCTAATGATGACACTTTAAATGAAGAGCATGAGCAGGCTGAATTCCCTTTAGAAGTGGAACCAAGGAGGTCGGAGAGGATTCGTGGGCGGAATCAGCGACACGAAGAGAACAGGTTCATCGATTACAACAGGCAAGGGGCAAAGCCAAAGTTTTTAAATCCTGTCAACGCAAACAGGGGCAATCGAGCCCATTAGATAGCGCAGCTTTGGGTGTAGATTCAAACGCACAGGTGAGCCCCTTCTATTGGAACAGTTTCCTTACTCATTAAGCAGTGTTGGCTATTATGGTTATGACAATGTGGGTGATTCTATCATCCCTGCAAAGTTAAAGACGAGCAGGCGTTTATCTATGTTGAATGCAAATGACTCATTAAGCAACTTGAGCTATTCCAACAGCAATAATTTAGGTGAATTGTCGCCAGATGTATTCGCTGGTGTAGTATGTGATAAGGATGGCAACGAATTAAGTACACATTGTAAAGTTTACGAGCGGCTTCCTGGAAGTGATATGCAGCCACTAAATAGCGTTGATATTAGTTTTGTTGAGCATTCATCAGCGGCAGCCGAGAACAGTCCATCGTCGGCTTGTGAGACTGGTGGGGCGTTCGCGCCCACATATGCTAACAATTCAAACTATAATTGTGCTAGGGGGATTGTTACCTCTGACTTAACATGTTCGGATGAAATATGTGGACATTTAGTTCATGATGACACTGAGGTGAGGTTTGGATATTTAAAACAAGATCAAAATCATTCTCGTGTCAATGTTAAAGATTTTAATGATAAAAAAGCTTGTAATTATAATTTTTGCACACAACGCTCGCGAAATGTTATTCTTAGTAGCAATAATGTAGGGGCAAATGCGGATGATTCTGTTGACTTGTTTAATTTTAATTCTAATTTCAATCTGCATGCTGATGGTATAGATACAGGTATGATGGGGCGAGCTTATTCGGATTGTAGGCCATCAAATGCTGATAGTAATTATAGGGTTGGAAGTGGGTCAACATTGGGGAATACCGGTAGTGTATTCATGTATGGAATGGAAAGCTTTGTGGATTCGAGCTTGATTATAGTGAATGGTGGTCAGGGTGATATTCAAGAATGTTGTGGCAAAATTCAGCAACCTCTGGGTATCAGGGGAATTCACTCTGATACAGTTGATAGTAGTATTTTGGATAGTAATATCCATGGGCATGACACCGATGTTGATTGTGCTTCTTTGGACAATATTAGTTTGCACACCTTCCCAACATTTTTTGGGGAAGTTAGTGCGCAGGTAAACAGTATCAGTGAAGGGGAAAAAGGGCAAGAAATTGACATTGTGTCACAAAGCAGCTTGACTAACTATAGTTCGGATTGTGGAATTGAGGACTTGATACAAGTTTTGGGCGAAAATCTAACACTACTTGCACAACATGGACCTAGTAGTCCTGTCATTATAGTTAATAGTCATGATGACTTCAAAATATATAATTATTCTACTAAGGTTATTGGAAAACAGCATGCCGATTTATTGGCAAAAGGTCTAACTTTCATCCCACTAGCTCGGGGGGGTTTAACTAACACTCTGGTTGATTTAAAAATGTTAGTAAGGAAAATGAACCTGAGATTGTTATTTGATGGGGTTGATAGAAATTTAGAGGGTTTGTCCCTGACAAAACCTAGTAAGTTTATGCCCCCGGTCAACATAGTCACCGGTGCATATGAAAGAATATGTGAGCTGGATATTAGGGAACATTTCAGTGGGGTAGCGAATTCACGTTACAAAAAAGTCTTTGACATCAATGACAATTTGACTACTGAGGAGCATAAATTATTGGATTTTTTGATAAATGACACTTCCATAAGAATTATGAAGCCCGATAAAGGGAATGGTTTAGTGCTGATTGACAGGGTGGATTATGTAAACAGTATCAAGTCATTATTGGCCACGGACACATACGAGCAGGTTAGTCTCAATGAGGTAAATATTGCCTATAGGAAGGTTAACCTGTATATTGAGGACCTACTTTGGCAGGGGCATATTAATGAGGATGAATTTAGGTATTTGGTTAACGATTATCCAGCGGTGAGTGGGATATTTGGAATACCTAAGATCCACAAGGGTTTGAATAACTTGGCATTTAGGCCAATTGTAGATGGAAAACGTAGTAAAACCTGTTTCATAAGTAAATTTCTGGATTTTGAGCTACAAAAGGGTTTAAAGGTATTTAATTACATTTCAAAGGATTCGTGGTCTTTTTTGGAGAGGTTAAACAGCGTTAAACTTACCCACGACACCATAATGGTAACTGTAGATGTTGTTAACTTGTTTTCAGTCATCCCTACAGTAAGAGGATTAGAATGGTTGGAGGTGCAATTATTAAAAACTGGGTTATTTGATCAGGATAGAATCAATTTATTGGTGGGTTTAATGGAAATTGTGTTGACAAATAATTACATTTGTTTTGACGGAATTTATTTTAAGCAGACAACTGGCATAGCGATGGGGGCGGCGTGTGCCCCGGTATATGCCAATTATGTAATGGCATATTGGGAGCAGGAATTTCTTTTCACCAGCAGATTTATGTCCCATATCAGCTTTTATACCCGTTTCCTGGATGATTTGTTTATCATTTGGGAAGGTGGGAATGATAAATTTGGAGAATTCATTGAATTCATTAATAATTCTGTTGATTTCCTTAAATTCACCTACAATATGAGCCAAGCTGAAATTGACTATTTGGATGTGCATTTGGTCTTAAATTCGGTTGATTCAACTTTAACTATCCACAGAAAAACCACATTTTCTAACTCTTATTTGAGTTACACAAGCTGTCACCCTGACCATCAGAAAAAGGCAATAGTTAAAGGGCAGATGGTCAGGGCAGCGAGAATGACAAGCTTGGAGGAAGACTTCAATAAAGAGCTTGAATTTATCAAATCAATGTTTATTAGGCGTGGGTATCCATTGGCTCTGTGTGATTGTATAGCTGATGAAGTTAAACTTAAAAGGGCTAATGGTGTTTATTGGGCCTTATTGTATGGAAAACAGGGAACTATGCATGAGCATGTTGAGGGCAATACTGTACCCATGCGTGAAATCAGTCTTAGGAACGATGACGTTGATGCACGGAGTGGTGGTGACCAGGCATTATACTTCATTACCACCTTTTCCTTTGATGCCCCTTACGTTGTTGACATTCATTGTCAACAATTGGAAGGTCTTAAAATTAGACCATACAGTTAGTGGGAAATTAGGGGGACCACCAAAATGTGTTTTCAGGAAAGGTATTTCCTTTAAGCAATTATTGGAAAAGAATGACACCACACAAACTGTAAATTGTAGAAATAAGGGTAATTTTAAGTGCGGTAGATGTAGTGTGTGCCACTTGATCAATGTTACGGGTGCTGTATTTAAGTTAGCTGGAAACACTGTTAGGATTGGAGCCCATTTTGATTGCTATAGTACAAATGTAGTGTACGTGGCTACGTGCACACAATGTCCAGCCTTCTACATAGGGAAGACCTGCAGGGCATTAAGAGAGCGTATTATTGAACATCAGTTGGATATTAGGCTAAAGAAAAAGACCAATGCCCTGTATAGGCATATTGACATCAATAGTGGGCATAAATTTAAGTTTTGTGTGCTACAGCAAATTAATGTGGACAAATTTGGAAGGAAATTAGACGTACATTTAGACATAGCGGAGATGAAATGGCAGTTGTTATTTAATGCACTGGAATTTCCAGGTATTAATGACTGCATTTCTATTATGCCTATTTTAAAATTAAAAAATACATTGGGGTGACTCAGCTTTTATTTACATTATATTACATTAATTAAACGCTTAGTTTTTGTATGAGTTGGTATGTTTAAGAACATTTGAGGTTTGGAATGTATTAAATTAGCCAGACAAGGTTAATTTAAGTATAAATATTTTATTTCATTATTTTCAAAACAGTTTTTAATGATGGTTGATTTAGGGAATGGTTTTTCCTTTTTGGTGTTTGCTGGCCTTTTAATTGATTCCACTGTGTTTATTGAGTGCACCAAGATATCATCTAGTTGATTGGTGATGATGTCATTTTTTAAATGTGTATATAAGGTGTTTTTATCAGTATTAATTTGTGTTCTGATGAAGTCGGATTAAAGACGAAACCTAGGTCAAAATTCGTGGTTTTTCATTTTTCATTCAACTGGTTTATTGGTTGCTTCCTGAAGTTCAGCTGCTGGTTCTTCTTTTATTTCTGGTTTGGTTTGGAGTGCTGATAGTATGGTACACTAGTAAAGAACCTGAACCTCCTGTGTATTGATCTTTTTATTACAGCATTTTTTCATTTAACAGATTGGTCCTTTGCGTACCGGAATCCCTCAGAAGCTGCGGATCAGAGCGTAGCGGTGGTCGAAGTCTGCATGCAGTAGAAGATATCAAAATGGTTCTTCTTGAGTGAAAAGACCTCCGACTGAATTGTCGTTTAAAGAGGCTGGCCACTTTCTGATCTGTGGCTGAAGAGCGGATCTCCACTGCGAACCGTGACTGCTAAATACCGAAGGCTCAGGTAGGGAGACTTTTTGCCTTTTTTCTGTTTTAGATCAGGGACTAGGTTACAGTAAATATTGTTTTTTTTTTGTCAGATTTGTCATACAGATCAGGGACAAGAAAAATTACGGTTTATTTGGTCATAGATCAGGGTAACAGAATAAAGTAGGCAGTTATTCTAGATAAACTGTGAAAGGAACTGAAGTTGTGGTACCACGTGGCAAAAGGGTTATGTAACATTTATTAACATGGGAAATCAGTGCACTAAAACATTGCGAGACCCGCCCTTAACCGAAGACGCAAAATATATGCAACTACAACGTGCAGATAATGTTAGATATTATGCAAAATGGGTTAACAAATATGAATTTGATGGGAAATTAGACAAATCTTTGCTTGTTAAACTTCTTAAACAGCTTAAAAGTGATACAAAAGGTCAGGCAAAGAAACAACGGCAATTAGGCATTCCTCAGGCACACAGGTGGATTGAGGAAGCAAACCGTAAGGAACAAGAGAGTAATAATTCAAAGGCATTGTTTTTAGACAAAGAAGATAATAATATAGTACTAGCAACGGCTCCTCCCCCCCCATTCCCTTTTTCAGGATATGAAGCGGGTGGACAAGCTGGTCCACCTCCGCAGTATCCTGATGTCTCAGTGAAACCAAAATTGTTTGTTAGAGATCCCATTGAAACTAGGTCCCGAACACGTAAAACACAGGGGGACATAGAATCGTATCAAATGAAGAGAAATTTACAAGCTGAGAGTGAGGAAGAAATATGTCCACTTGTAGACGTACCAAATCCTCAGGCAGGACAGGTTGGACAGGACCCAACCCTCTTGGTATATAGGCCATGGACACCGGAGGATATCCGGAAGGCTACTGAGGGAATTCCCCATCCAAAAGTTAATTTTACAAAATTCCTAGAAGATTTACAAGGCATGAGGTTAAGTTACCACTTAAATGGGGAAGAAGTAGAAAAAGTAGTTAGACAAATTGTAGGTCCAGATTGGCACATGATTTGTGGCACCTGGAATCCTCATAATGCAGAATTTAAGCCACTCCCACATAGTGACGCAGAACTTGACAATAGAGTAAAAGGCCTTGCAGACCGAATCTCTGAGAAATGGAAACCTAGAGCAGACTGGACTTGTATTAATCAATGCATTCAGCAAGAAAATGAAACAGTAGACGGGTACTATGCCAGATTATTAGAGTGCTTTAACAATCATAGTTGCATGACAGTTCCTGAAAATCAAACGAATGATTCCCCGTATGAACAACAATTGAAAAATGCATTTTTAAAAGGTTGCATTGCACCTATTAGTAGCTTCATTACGAAGCATATGATAGATCATCGAACAAGTAGGTTACAAGCCTTACTTGAATATACTAGACATGCTGAAAGACATTTTAATAGCAAAAAGAAAAAGAAAGCACAAGTCTTCACTGCTGAAGACGGAGCTGAAGTTTATGTATTACAGTCTGATGCACAGGGAAATAAACAGTCTGACAAACGATCAGAGGACTTTGAAGAAAGGAAAAAGAGAGGTGAATGCTTTAAGTGCGGGAAGAAAGGACATCTAGCTAGGGATTGCAAACAAAATACGAAGGTAACCACAGAGGATAAGGGAGATGAGGAATGACTATATGATGGTGAAGATACACCATACGAGAGTCAGAAATCATCGGGAAAAGACAATAAAGAAAGAACAAATGTAAATGTGATAAAAGGAGTAGAGGAAGTGTAAGTAGACATGGAGGATGAAGAAAATGAGGTTTTAGATTTAGCATTGAGCCTAGAGCTCTACCTAGCAGACACAAAAGCGGAAGTTACACTTCTGGTGGAGGGGAAGGAAGTTAAATTCCTGTGTGATTCAGGAGCATCACGGACTCTGATACACCCCTCCAAGTTACCGGAACATTCAGAATCACCTGATTATATATTAGTGAAAGCTGCAAATGGACAGCTATACTAGGAACCACTTTCCCATGATATAGCAATAACTGACCCTGTTTCAGGGATGACTCAAAGGAGTAAAATTGTTGTTTCTGCAAAATGTCCAGTGAACCTATTAGGCAGGGACCTTATGCAGATATTTGGCATAGCAGTAGTTCCGACTATGCAGGGTATGGAAGCACAGCGACAAATGGATACTTTTGTGGTGCGACCGGAGGGTGAAACATTTTACTGGTACAGCCAGGACTTAGTTACAACTGGTCCAGGGGCAGTGACCGAGGAACTGATGAACGTAGCCATCAGTAAATCCCCCTCCCTTGACACTGACAGACAGCATTTGTTGCATTGCACTCTGTATTACTGTAGCACACCAGGACCTGATAAGGAATATGAGCAAGAATTGTTCAGAAATCTTGCAAACAGATTAGTGTTACGTAATCTGTACTGGGATACTGAGGGAAACAGTGTTGTTAGCTGTTCATTACCTCAAGAATTCCTTGCACTATACAAATCTAATCGATTACCACGTCAGTTTAACTAAGAACAAAAATGTAAAATGGGCAGACCTAGGAGAAAAGGTAACGAGATGGGAGAAACAAACTGATTTAGAATTATCAGAGCAGGGAATACAGAAACAAAAACTGAACTGGCTAACACAGGCACACCCAGCTGTACACTTGCAGTCTAGTGAGGACAGCTGATTAGCATTCTTATTAGAAGAAGAGGAGAAAGCCTTATGTAACATACCAAAGAGTCTTTGGTCAACAGGCAAGTCAAATGTAGGACTTATTCGAACAGCAGGACCAGTTACTATTACACCAAAGTCAGCATTCAGACCACAGAAGAGACAATATCCTTTGAGAAAGGATGCAGAGATAGGAATCAAACCTACAATAGCAGCATTACGTAGAGAAGGAGTACTGGTAGAATCTCCTGATTCACCATGTAATACACACCCCTATTTCCTGTTAAAAAGGCAAACGGGGAATGGCATATGGTTCAGGACTTACAAGCTGTAAATAATGCAGTAATACCTAGAGCACCTACGGTGCCAGATCCACACACTTTGTTAAATGATTTGAAACCTCACCAGAAATATTTCTCTGTGGTAGATATCAGCAATGCTTTCTTTTCAGTACCTATACATCCTGATAGCCAATATTGGTTTGCATTTACATTTCAGGGGAAAAGGTATACTTATACTAGACTACCACAGGGATATTGTGAGAGTCCAACAATATTCACTTTAAGAAATGGCTAGTAATTTGGCGGGATTCACCCCACTGGGGGGTAGTCAAATTTTACTTTATGTAGACGACATCTTGCTAGCAGCCCCCACCCAGCAGCAATGCAGGGAGGATACCATAGCACTGTTACAATTCTTAGCAACACAGGGACACAAAGCAAACAAAAGCAAGCTACAGCTTTGGAGAAAACAAGTTAGATACCTAGGATATGTAATATCCAAAGAAGGTAGAATACTAGATGAGGATAGAAAAACAGCGATTTTACAAGCACCCAAACCAGAGACCAAGAAGGAAATGATGTCCTTCCTGGGAACAACTAATTTCTGCCGGAGTTGGATACCAAACTATGCTTTGGAATCCGCTCCACTGACCGACCTCATATACAAAAAGCCGATGGCAGCACAGGATTTATTACAATGGACACCTGAAGCAGAAATGGCTTTCTGCAGGTTGAAGCAATTAATGGCTTCTTCATTAGTTCTAGGATTACCAAACTACAGTTTGAAAGAAACATTTATGTTAGACTGTAAGCAAGGATATATGACATCAGTGTTGACACAACAACACGGGGATAAGCAACGCCCCATAGCTTACTATTCATCACAGTTAGACCCAGTGACGCGATCCTTGCCCCACTGTGTGCAAGCAGTGGTTGCAGCTGCAATGGCAGTACAGGTTCAGCCTCAGTGGTGTTATTCCACCCTCTGACATTAAGAGTGCCTCATGCAGTCGCGATAATTTTACTGCAAGAAAAGGTAGCTTATCTTTCTCCTGCTAGACACCTTTCCTGTATGACTATACTGTTGAGTCAACCTCATATGACAATTGAACGATACACGGCATTAAATCCATCAACTTTGCTTCCAACTCCTGCGGATGGCACACCACACAGTTGCCTGCAGGAAATTGAGCAGAAAACATTACCCAGACAAGATCTCACAGATATTCCCTTGGATAAGGCCGAGGTGACATATTACGTGGACAGCTCATGCAGAAGGGGCCCTACAGGGAAAAATCTAGTGGGGTATGCAATAGTTACAGACACTGAAACCTTAGAAGCCCAATCCTTACCACATAACTTGTCTGCACAAGCAGCAGAATTGATTGCCTTAACACGAGCTTGTACCTTGGCAAAAGACAAATGTGTAAACATATATACTGACAGTCAGTATGCTTTTTCTACTGTACATGTTTTTGCACAGCAGTGGAAAAATAGAGGGATGATAACATCTAGTGGTAAACCAAATAATCATGCGCAATTTATTTTAGAATGGTTAGAATCTATTCAGTTACCTACTAAAGTAGCTATTTGCAAATGCGTAGCTCATACGAAACAGCAGGACAGAATTTCAAAAGGTAATGCGAGAGCTGATGCAGCTGCGAAGCAAGCAGCTTCAGACTCAGAAACTTTATTTTTAGACGAGGAATTACAACCCTCTGAAATTTTAGACCTAGAAATGTTAAAAACAATGCAGACGCTTACTACAAAAGCAGAGAAACAAAAATGGGAAAAACGAGGAGCAAACCTTAAAAACGGGCTGTACATCTCCAAAGAGAAAAAAATAATTTTGCCATCTAATTTGTTTAGATATGCAGCTTTGTTGAGCCATGGGCAGTGCCATGTCTCAACAGGGGGGATGGTACAGTTAGTAAACCGAATATTCCAAACATATGGATTCACAAATTACATAAAAAAATTTTGTGCGACATGTCATATTTGTAACAAACATCATGCACAAGGGGCATTTAAACCTAAACAAGGAAGTTTTCCTACACCGCCATATCCGTTCCATACTAGTTGTATGGATTTTATAGAATTGAACAAATGTGATAACGAAAGGTATTGCCTTGTCATTGTAGATATGTTTTCCAAATGGGTGGAAGCCTTTCCAACCAAAAACCCGGATGCAACAACAGTGGCAAAAGCTCTCATAAAGGAGATTATTCCTAGATTTGGCATACCAGAAAGGATCTATACTGACAATGGTACACATTTTGTGAATCAGACCATACAGCAATATGGACGCTTCTTTGGGATTTCCCTTAAGAACCATTGTGCTTATCACCCTCAGTCTGCAGGACTGGTGGAGAGGCACAATGGAGTCCTTAAGAACAAACTTAGAAAGTTAGTCAGCGAAACACAGAAGAACTGGGTGCACTGTCTGCCTCTGGCACTGCTGAGTATGCAAACAGTTCCAAATGCAAAGGGTTTAACTCCTTTTGAAATGGTGTTTGGGAGAGCATATTATGTACCTCAGTGGAAAGCTCTCATGCCTGCAGACCAGGAGGCTGATAGTTCACTAGCTAGTTATATGAGGAAACTGTTAACAAATAAATCTCTCTTGCAGTTTATCTCTTTTTCAGATAAGGAACAGACCTGACCATTGGAAGCGATTCTAGCCCCAGGGTCCTGGATCTGGGTGAAGGTAACAAAGAGGAAGACTTGGGCAAGCCAGAAGTGGGAAGGACCGTACCAGGTACTGCTGGCCACGCCTACTGCAGTCAAAATAGCCAAAAGGTCATCTTGGATCCATTTGACGCACTGTAAACCGGTAAAGAACTTTCAACTTGATAAAAACATTGTAACTGTTATGCAACGAACAAAATGGCCAAAGATAAGAATTCAGACCAACCTCAAAAATGTTGCACAATCATATTATTGAGCGTACACTTGTTGACTGTACTTTTGACAATTTTCTTTTTGTTGTGGTTTTTTCATTTCTCAACCACACAAGTAAAACTGGATAAACGTGTTGAGACATCCATAGACTGGCATCCAAACTTCAACACATACCTAGCAGTTAAATGTGTATATGCTGAGACTATGAACATTTCAAACTCCTGGGTTTGTACAGCTATACCAACAGCATATGGAGGACTACTAATGTCCGCTGTTCCTTTAGGGATCAATGAGACTTGGGAGAATTTGCTTTTTGACACAGGAACTGTGAGATCACAGGATAAAATAGCATTGTATTTACCTGTTACACATAAAGGGATTGTGTGTTTTTTCAAAAATGATACTCTCCAGGTGGGCTGGAGTAACTGTAACATAACAATATCTTATAAATGTTATATTAAGACTAAAAATGGGGGTACTGTTTGCAATACTAACTACGATTCATATTTGAACTCAATGAAAACGACATTGAATGAAGTACAAAGAAATCCTGTTTTGATTAAACAATTGTCAATCATAGATAAGAAAATGTTTCATGCAGGGTTGGTGCGGATTAGCACTAAAGTTGAAAACTGTTATTTTGTGTGTGGGGAAAAAGGCATACAAATGGCTACCTGAGAATTGGTCTGGCAGTTGTTTTTTGGGCTACCTGGTTCCGGCCATACGACACACTGCGGAATTACCTCTGGGTAAAATACGGAACGTGAGAGATGTTTCCAAGAAAACCAAAGATCCAGTCGAGAAACCTGTGAATCCAGTAGGGCGAGTTGACGCAGGTTGGAAAGACCATAATTCCGTGAAGGACAAAGACAAATTGACTCATATGGACTTGAGTGACAGTGTTATATCTTGGGCAGGTATACTCCCAACGTATGGTGCAGTCAAATCGATTTGGGAGCTGAGAAAACTGTCGAACTTCTCGAAGTAATGAGTAATGCAACTTTTTCTGCTCTTGAATTAGTGACTGATGAACTGAATGCCATGAGAACTGTTGTGTTGCAAAATCGGATGGCTCTTGACTTCACCCTAGCGACGAGAGGTGGTAGTGTGCGCTTATCAAAGAAGAATGCTGTGCGTACATACCAGATAATAGACATGAAATTAATAACCATCTGGAGGTGATTCAGCAAGTGTCGGCCATGACAAAACCAGGCCCAAACCCTCTGACGGATTTTTTCCAGAATCTGTTTGGGGGGTGGGGTTCAGATTTTTTCCATAATCTGTTTGGGGGGGTGGGGTTCCATCCTAATGAATATTCTGATTGCCATTTGTGTGGGTTTACTCCTATTAGGAGCATGTGTTTGTTGTGGAATCCCCTGCATGAAAAGATTAATTAAAGATTGTATAGATATGTCTGTCTCTGAAACCTTGTATCAAGACATTGAACTTGAGGAATTGGTTCCAAATGAAATTCTCCTTGAAGTCTAAACTGAATGACTCTCTTAACTGCAAGTCCCAAGTGGAAGAGGTTAGGAGAAGAAATAAAAATCGTTTAAACTTCTGAGAATAGAATAAAAAGTATTAACAGGGGGGAAAATGTTAGAAAAATATGTATTAATGTATATGTTTAGTACTTATTAAGAAATAAGAAAGATATAATGCATTTTATTCTATTAATGTTATGACAAGAAAAATGAATTCATATGAAACTGCAAGAAGCTTTTGGAAACTGCAGTGTGCCTTTTTGCAAGTTGGCCTCTGACCCCAGCAGCTGCTAGCTCAGCAAGAATTAATGTTTATGCTTCTCACAAGTGATTATCTGCTGGGTCAGGAAATTAAATGTGTGAAATAATGACAATCTTCTGCTCTTTTCCACCTGAGCAATCGACCTTGTATATGTTACTAGATAACGCACCAACTGCAAGGAGGAAGTGATAACATGTAACAAGGAAAATGTATTGAGAACTGTATCTACTATTATGTTCGAATTAATTTAGAACCTTGAGTGGAAACTTTTGTAAAAGGGTATTGTAACTAACCAGGTGGCTAGCAAGGCCACGTTGTTTACTAGAAAAGTTTTTAAGCAAAATGTAGTATCAGCATTTTAGATGAATAGAATATTGTAAGCTAAAGTGATGTAAAACCCCTTGTGACTGACTACATCAGCCTGGTGGGTTAATACTAGTAAGAAATACTATAACAGTTGTGTTCTTCCTGTTTCATTCAGACAAAATTCTGTACTTGTACGTTTTTTGCCTCCTGATGTACACTAGTAAAGAACCTGAACCTCCTGTGTATTGATCTTTTTATTACAGTATTTTTTCATTTAACAACAGCAACCATCTTTTTACAGTGACAAAAGTACGCCTTACAATAAACAAGAGCATTTTAACATAAGCTTCCAGACCCCATCCTATAATATTAAACAGCAGTAAAGCAACAACAACAGTGATTTGGCAGAAATTACTATAAATCTCAATGCAAGTAAACAAGTTATGACAAAATTCTACAATACATATTTTTGTGTGTGTGACTCCCAAGTCCCTCATAGGCTTGTTGCAGTTGTTGGAAGAAATGTCTAGGGCCCTCGGTTCTTTAAAATCCAAGAAGCTTTTCAGTTAGGGCTCAAAGTAAGTAATAACACAGCTGGCAACCACTTCATTTTTCCAAGTATCCATACCAGTGAACTTCATTAAAGTAAAAGTTAATGAAAATGACTAAACATACAGGATGATTGACAGACTCAGTTTGTAAATCAGAAGCTGGCAAGCTGGTTTACAACCTTTTTTATAATAGTAACAATACACATTTACCTTTAGGGATAATTCCCCTGATCCCCCCACCTCCCACACACACTTTTTTATATTACAGCCAACATCACTTCTATGGACTTGAGATTTCACACAAAAAATAAAATGGAGAATATAAATACATTTACTGACTGTTCACAACCCATGTTCACATATGCTGCAGTACTCAAAACTGCAGACTCCACGGTTTGAATTAAAGATTTCCAGCCTACATAATACACTTGGGTCTTTTCAAGCAAATACAATTTCACCCCCGTCTTTTCCATTCCTTTTTACCCACTGCAGATTTAAAAATAAAGAATTCCAGACATCCTTTTGAATTATTTTCCAAAGTAAGACTAACTAGTAAAAACTAAATGAAAACTCCAGCCAAGCTAGAACTTCCACTGAGGGATCTCTCAAACCTCTAATAAATATTAGTAGTACAACTTGGACTATCTGAAAAAGCTTCGGGGGGGGGGGGGGGGGTCTTCACTCCTACCTTAATATAATATTCTCCCAGATTCCCACAAAGCTGTGAAAAGGTACACCAACTCCTGTTCACAACCAAAAAAAGATGTACAATAACAAAAATGTCAATGCCTAGCCCAAACAACGATGTGGTCAGAATGAGGAACACGCTATATTCTTCAGTACTTTTAATCTATGGGTTAATATCCAGCTCTCAAAAGCAAATGGAGTACTGTACTACGTCTACTTGAAAATCTAAATGTATTTTTTACTACATGCTTTATTCTGCATTTTATATATACATTAAAAAAGTAGTGTATTAGTTTAAAAACGGAGTTAATACTGGTTCACCTGTCAAATACTCCTTCACATCTACTATAATTCTTTACTTTACCCCAGCACCACTCGCCTCAGGGAGAACAAATACAATATACATTAAAAAAAGGAGTGTATTAGTTTAAAAACGGAGTTAATACTGGTTCACCTGTCAAAATACTCCTTCACATCTACTATAATTCTTTACTTTACCCCAGCGCCACTCGCCTCAGGAAGAACAAATACAAGTTAATGTATCACAAACGTAGTCTAAGCAGTTGCGCGTGCTACTTTAACTTGGTCTGAGAAATGAGAATTTCAATCTATGAATAATGACATTATACAATTTTGAATTCACAAGCCGCTTGTGTACAATACATTAAAGGAATAAAAAAACGGACTTACTAGTTAATAATAAATTACTTTGTTTTTCTTGTAAAGTAGACCAGTACGGTCCTAGGATCTATATGTAAAAGCAGCCACACTCCGCACAGGTGAGCTGATAGAACTCACCTGTCCTTCCTGTCCAACCTGTCTTGTTCGCGGATGTTGTTTTGAAATACTGTAATTTCCCTAACGTAATAAACACGCTCTGTTTAGGCCATTCGCTTAAAGTGACTATAGAAATTATATGATTTTATTTTGCATATTTAGCCAGGCATGTTTTCGAACTACTAGTTTGGTGGAAGGTGACGTATTTTGTTTAGTCAGGACTGCAAGTTTAGGTCCTCTTTAAAGATGGCTTCTTCTAATAAGTCTGTTCTTTTTGTATGTTTGGGTGAGATTTCATTATATTATTTATTTCAATTGAAGTTTATGTTTAAAGCAGGATTGTGTATGTGTATACGTTTTTTAAACCATGTGTGTCAGCTGCGTATTGTTTATGAAAAGCTGAGAGAGTAAAACGTAGGTGTTGCAGACCAATACCGGCAAATGAGATGACAGAATTATTTTAACCGGCGTTCATTTTTTTTGTGTCCCTCTTATATTTAGAAGCGCTGGGTTTGACTACATATTTATTTAGTAGTAGGATTGTACTTTTTGGGGTTCGTAGTTTGTAACTTGTGATCTGTTTCTTTCTATTTTTATATTTTTTGTGTGTGTTATTCCTTTGAGTTCTAATTTTATCTGGCTTCTTTAAAACACATTAATTTTACTGTTGCACTGATTTTGCTGTATTTTCAGCGTGTACTGGTATTTACCAAGTTCTTGCTTTATTACCAACGAATATATATAGATTTGTCCTTATGGCCAGAATTTTGGGGAGAATTGTATTAATGTGAGATAGCAAACTTGTATGTTTAGGAGATCAGATGCGAAGAAAAATTGTGGGAGAAGTCATGTGTTAAAATGACAATGAATACGTGTTGGTTCTTTAATACTAATGTCACACTATGAATCCAAAGGCCCTGCGGTGGTTTTGACGGTGCACTTACAAATGTAGAAAATAAAGACAACTTTATTTGATCTCTGTTTTGCGTACTGTATACTAAAAGCTGTGGTAACTAATTAAAGAGCGTAAAAAAAGCATGAAGCCTGTGTTACAAATATTCACCGTGACACTGTATAATTTGCTTGGCTTGTCACTCAGGCATGTCAATCATGTAGGCCCCGCCCATTCCTGCGCGAAAATCTCGGTGGGGTAATGTTCTAATACAAAGCCCAAATAATTTGCATACATAATAGTGTCACGCAAATAAAATTAAACTGTTGTTTACTTCTTGGTTAAGAAGGTTAATTTTCTCCTTTAGTACTTACCGAAGCTGTAAAACAATGAATTGCAATGTGTGTTGGCAGCAGAAGGTTGGTAAAACTTATGAAGTAAAGGACTGTGATCTAAATCATCATGATTGTATGGTAGTAATGTGAAACTCTCCTTAAAAGTTCAATATCAGAACTTCTAAAGGTTCCCAAGTATAATGGTAACTAATCATATTTCTCAATCTCGGAGCAAGAAGTCTGGACAAAGCCATAACAATGGGAGGACAAAAGCCCCCACAATAATGAACATTTTAAAATATTTTTCTTATAAACTTAGAAAGTTGATGGAATAACAGGTTTCATATTAACAAGGATTTTCTGAATGGTATGTAGACTCGAATGTCTATCATTATTTTCTGTCTTCAGTCCCCAGTGAATTGCCAGGCAATTCAAAATTTTATGAGGAACAGAAAATAGGCAAAAATTTGGACAGTTGAGAGGTATGTAACTAATACATATATGGATAACGGTTTAGAGTTTTACAGGAGCTGCATTAATCTGAAAATGGGGAGAATGGGTTATTTATAAGAATGCTGTTGAATCCCAATTACATACCCACTAATACCTCTCAAGTGTACCTCGTTACAAGGAACGTACCTCCTTTGAGGTCTTAAAAAGTTTGTGTTCCTCGAAGTTCCTCAAAGTTCCACATTGAAAGACTCTGTCAAACATTCAGTTTTAGGAATTTAAGTGAAATTTATTATAAATAGAAATGAATTATATTAATTCATTAAAAGATCTTCTTTATAAATAAAATCAGCATATTTTAATCATTCTGTGACCTTCCTAGTTGAAGATGTTAGTAAACCATTAATATGTGTTCCACATTTTGCCCATTTGTACCACATTATGAGGGCCAGTGTTCCTCATTTTGGAAATGGAAGTTTGAGAGCTATGCCCACTCTACAAGTGGAAATTATGGCATATTCATGTTTAGCTGTTCAGTTACAGAAAGGATGTAGTCAAGTACACCATGCAGACCCTAGTGTAAAAAATTCAAAAGGGGCGATTCTAAAGTTGGTTCTTTCGTATCCTTCCCTTCCCTGACAAATAAGCCACAGCTGTTTCTTAATGAAAACATACCCATGACCTCAGGGTAGACAAACTCCATTTTGCAAGTTAAACCCAGGAAATGCCAGTTTTAAAAGGTTGCATTCAGTGATTGCATGGGTAGCTTTAGATATTTATTTATTGACATTTGATTACCTGGGAAGTCTGACTGGGTAAGAGCCCTTTTTTTAGCGAATGCCTGAGAAGAAAATCCCAGAAGTTACAAAACATTTTAAGAACAATAATTTTACAATTTTCAAAAATAATAGAGAAACATCTACAGTTTAAACAATTATACTAAATTAGACGTAATATGAAAATATTAGTTAAGCATACATTCTAGTTAGTATTTAAAGAAATTTTAGTAAGTTTATAGAGAAATTAAAGGAAAATTTAGTATAATACAGATAAGAATTGCAATATGAAATGAGAGGGAAAGCCGGCTTATGTTATGTTTAGAGAGAAATTGATAAAAGCATGGAAATAAGTGAATATTGATCTCTGGGCAGTGTTCCACAGCAGTCCCCACTTGCACTTGTCACAGTGGCATTCACCAGTCCCCACTTGCACTTGTCACAGTGGCATTCACCCCAGTGCTCCCGTTTTCCTTTCTTTGCCTCCTGTTACTACCCAGACTGCTTTTTGTTTTCTCACACCTGTTTCATATATCCTTGCAACATATCCTAACTGACCAAGACTATATTACAGTAACTGTGGAGGGAAGAATTATGCTGTGGGTTTGGTGGAACTAACCCCCCCCCAGAAACCATGGTATTCTAAATCGTCTGAGGTGTATTTTAGAACTTTCCACAACCTTTGGTCATGATGGCCTGAATAAAAAAAAGTCATGACTAAGGAAAGAAACAGATTTATTTTTTTCTTGAAAGAAAAAGAAAATAATTTTCAAAGGCTTATGTTCAAAGTTGATGACGCAGTAGAAGCCACAAAAATGAGTAGTAGTTATACGCAAACTGAGAGTAAACATTTTGACATTCATTGTGTCTGGGATGACTGCCTCCCTACCACCTCAAAAATATATGTACCAACTTTTAGTGTACACTTGCGGTATTCATTTGGGATGAAAGTGAAAGAACAAATGCATTATTTCATAATTACATTGTACCGGAGTTTTTTCTATATGATTTATTGTAAATGTTATTTTGCTACAGTCTGTTTCATTGGCACTGATGATTTCTTAACTGTTTGCATGTAAAAGTTATAAACTCACTGTGGAGCTTTTCTCCCCGGGTCTCCACTGAAAACGAGCAAACCGTTCAGCCGGACTAACCTGCTCAACAAACAAACAAATAAATAAATAAATAAATGAACATAATCATGTCAAGCTGCTGCTGTCATACAGCTACAAAGCACGTCTCATCAGTCCAACGACAGACACCTTTGTGTATCACTCTGAAATCAAACTAGAATGAAAGTGCAAGAGCAAACTACACAACATATTTCAGATTATTGCAGTGTACGTATGTGCATAATACCTCCTTTTTCCTACCTCCAGAAGATATCCACAGCTATATATATCTGATTTCAATTGTGAAAAAGTGGAAAAAATAACATTTGCCGTAGTTCTTCCAACTTGCTGTTCCTACGCTGTACACTGGACATAGAATAACTTTAGTAACATTCTGTGTACAACTATGAGGTGTAATTGTAAGGAAAGTTAGAGAAATGCTGATTACATTGTCTCAGCCAATAACTAAAGCTCTGGTTACCTTCTTCACTGTCCCCAACCAATATCTTTGGTTATCTTCTGCACCTATGTCTGAATTTGACTGTGAGGAAAATTGGAGAAATAACGACTACAGTATCCTCAGCTTCAACACAAACTGTAGCAATCTCTGTGGCCACTTCTGAGCAGGGTCAATTTTAGGCTAGGTGGGTCCAGAATGGAGGACCTTTCTTAGCCACTTATACAGCCAGGAATGATAGCTCCCAGATGCTCTGCGGTTCTTGATGTTCTGTGATGCATTTTATGACAGATTTTTCATTACACAAGCCATTAATGTATGTACTCACCAGTATTATTTATATACACACACACTAGCATTGTCCTGATAAGCCAAATCTGTAACAAAATCGACACACGTATAACATTCTTTCTACAATGTTAGCTCTCAGAATGATTTAAAATATCCCTCAAATGCTCCCCATAACAGAATTTTGACAGAAATCCTGATTTTTGGATTTTCTGAAAGAGACCCTTAGCTGTTGATCTTCAGTAAATTTTCCTGTTAGGTGGTAACCCTATGAAGTATTTTGCCTACCACAGTGGACCAAGGACCAAGCTTTTAGCTCGCACACACACAAGAGTAGCTCCCTGCTACTGTAAAGATGCGTATTACTGCTTGAAAAGACAGTATTGAAGGGGAAATTGCTCTTGTGGGCAATTTTAAATCTACCAGCTAGCCTAGTGATTACCTGTGAACCTATAAAACTAAAGGGGTGCACATGAACAAGGAAAAGAACGTAATGCTGTATGTTAGCTGCATTATTAGTTAAAGGTTTCAGATTTTATACATGCGCTGCATTTATTTCTCTATTTGTAGGCCCATAGGTATTTACAAAGGTAATGACCACTAGTGCCCCTACAAGCCTAGCCATGCACCCTAAACCCATTTGGATCCTGAATATCATAGATGACTATACAGGAGGGGGGGGCATGTTAGTAAGGAGGTAACTAAGGGAATTGCCATGGGGCCAGTGTTAGTTAGGTTTATACTTTTCTTATTGATGGCTTCTGTCCATAAGAGACATGGGGACAAACTGGGAGTAAATTTACAATTTCCCATCCAGTTATTAAGGTTTTGTTAGAATAGGTTTAGGAATAAACTCTTGTTTTACATTGTTGGGGAGCTGTTCCATAGTGTGGGGATCTTTTGGAGTGCACATTGTCTCTCCAGCATGTTCTTTTTCTGTCGAGAGAAACTCAGATACCTGCTCCAGTGTTTCTGGTTCTGTTTGTTTTACACATGTACAACAGATCCATCAAGGCTGGGTCTGAGATAGCCCTGCAAGCTAGGTAAAGATCCCCTGTCCGCAGCCTGTAGGAGACTGAGTACAGAGACAGAGCTTATAGGCAATCATTGTAGGACAGGGTATTCGTGCCCTGAATTCTTCCGGTGAGAAGCCTTTGTGGGCACTCCAAACTGTTGCAAGTGTCTGGTTAGGTATATGCCAAACAGGACATTTGTACTTTGATAGGTCTAATAAGGGATGAGTACAGTGGTAGTATAACTTCCTTGGATGTGGATGCCATACACACCCTTACCTATAATTTTGGGCAGCCTAGAATGAATTTTTTTTTTTTTTTTTTTTTTATTACTATCTTGGCTATGTGTTGGCTAAAGGCTACATTAATGTCTACATAGGTTCATAGGTATATATAAGGCTAATGACCACCAGGGCCTTTATAAGCCTAGCCGTGCAGTCCAACCCAATTGTGTCCTTTTATGTCATGGGTGTTTATTAGGAGGGGGTATGTTAGGAAGTCTCTAGAACAGGAGTGTCCAGCCCGCGGGCCGCATGCGGCCCTCAGAGCTCTTCCATGCGGCCCGCGACCCTTAAATTTAAATTTAATTTCACTTTTTTCCGTGTGTTTACACGTCCGTGTAGTTTTGCTCTTCTGCGCATGCGCCAACTTTCTTTTTTTTACGTTTTTTTCATACCAGCGTCTTTCCGCTGGTATGCGATGCCAAAAACACCGTTCGGGCGATTTTTAAAAAGAAAAGCTGCAGGAAGGAGCGAGATCGTAGCAGAGAGAGGATTTATTATTTCTTAGTTTACTTTATTTCATTGTGTGCACACCGACTACACTACAACAAAGGTAAGTTACAAGATGAAGGCTCAGCTCGCCAAGAATCTATGTGTTGCTAGTATAGCCCTTACTGGTTGTATGCTAAAGATTGTGACCTAGTTGTACATCTCAGAAAACAGCAAACATAAAGTTGCCTAATATTAATGTGGCTTTCTCTTGATTTTTAATGGTGCATTTCAAAGTGCAGCAGGACATGTTGTTATTCTGTACTGTAGTATAGGAAAGTCTCACAATGATAGTATGCCCTTACTATATTCGGCTAATGTGAATTAAGGATCATTAAAGCATTCTGCACAGATGGCCTAAATAACACAGCCATAGTAGCAAATGTGCAGTATTAGTTCTTGTACCTTGGAAAGGTTTTATTTTCTTTTCTCTTCCATTCTCAGTGTTCGCAGATGTATTGATCCTATTGTAGGGCAGGGTAAACACAATTTGTCTTGAATAATTTGAAACTCATTTTAGATTTTTGATGATTCTCCAGAATTGTAATCCGTTCTATTTTTTCTGTAGTAATCAGCACAACAAAGCACTAAACATGTCTTCATCACATCAATGAATTTATAATATGTAGCCATAATAAAGTCTGAAAATAAAACATGTGCTTTATGAACCTGTAGTAAATTAGAGGTTGTGCTGTATATGTTTTGCATTGCCTATGGGGAAATAATGCAAAAGAAACATGCAACCACAATTTTATTTTGCACTCTTAAAGGATGATTGAAACAGATCCATTAATATTGGTATACATCACTGAGCGGGAGGGAGTGCTGTTTACCACTTGGTTTACTTAGTTAACCAGAGTTAAACAATGAATCCTATAGGACTGTAAGCTTAACATATTGCCCATATTTACATTTTTCTTCTTAACCGATCTTTTCCATTTTTATTATGTATTTATTTATTCAGCAAGTTATAAGGGTACTTCTTCACAAACATAAAGGTACCAAACCAAAACCAGTATGTAGGACAGAAGGAATGAGTTAATTAGTGTTTTTTTTTTTGAGACCAAAATTATTCGGTTGCTACATATTGAAAACAGATGTCCATTCCTGTTTCAGAGGTCAGTCAGTTCCCCATAATTTCTTTAGTTTCCATTTTAAGGGGATGTGCAAATGTAAGATATACTTGCATTGCTGGTATTCCTTATGTTTTTACATATTACCTAGCATTACTTGGTTCCAAGTAGTTCTTGTTAATAAAATTGCTTGCTGTATTTGCACTGATTACACTCTGGTGCCTAAATGCATGCACATTATTCACAGAGTAAATGTAATACTTGCAAACAGCTTCGCATCTTATCCATAGTATCTCTCTGAAGATTCTAAATATGTTTGTATCTTAACTGTAATTTAGCCTGGATTGTCAAACAAATTAACAGCACCAGTGATGCAGCCCGGCTAGTCCCCTGTTTAATCAGTGTCAGCACTTTCATAAATATTTCATGGCCAGCCAGGACAAGTAAGCACCAGTGAGATAAGTACATTGCTTTTCACTTTGGGTTTGTTTATTCAAGTTTTTTTTTTCCCAATATATCTTCATACAGTTTAGTAAAGAATAAGAGAATAGTCTTATGTTATGCAGTGGTGTTTGTATTGACAGAAAGTATTCTGTGCTGAATGACTGGGGGACTCCTAATATTCCATATACCTAGAATTGGTTGGCAAAGGAATCTTTAATGTTGGGATAACTGGGGTGCTTTTAATACAATTGTTGAAGTTGTTACTGGTTTCTTTTTTTGTGTCTCCAGATAGGAGAGGTGGGTAAAAATAATGCCTTTTTTATCACTTTCTCAAATTGCTACCATTGGTCTTGTTTAAAAGTGTAAAAATATACAAATGTGGATTTGTTGATCAGAACACCTTTAGACATTGCGTTTGAATACTCAGTATGGTTGTGAAGTTTGCATTTTCAGTTCTGTGCAGCACACAGTTGTCCTTTATCACTTCTCTGTTTAAGTTTTAGTATTTCCTTTCCTTGTTTCTAGGAGTGAGAGGGAAAGACTGTTAAGTTAATCAAAAGGTGGAGCTGATCTAGTTCATTTTCCAGAAAAAATATCTTGCTAAATGGAGCATGAGTGTTCCATAACTAGGAAGCCATTTTAAATTAGTTTTAATTTTTTGTTGATGTAATAGGTGTCATATTTTAACAAAAAATTAGGTGTCATAAAGAAAAAATTATCTTAGCTGCACATTGTTCACATTTTGTGGAACTCCTATTGTTTTTAATTTTTTAACAGCATAAGCAAGCTGGTCTGATTTTTACTATTGATGCCAAAAGCATGGTTGTACATAAGTATTTTGCTCCCTTAGAACTATGCTTCTGGAGAACTTAAATACTTTCTCTGGCATCTAATTTAATAAGCTACTGTAAAAGGAGATGTTACAAAAGTATACAGCTCTAAGATTGTTGTTGTGTGACATTTTGTACCTGTTTAGAATGAGATATTGAATTTTAGGGCAAATATTATGCATTTATTAATTTATTTATATTTATTAATTTATTTATTGTTCAAGTTAACCTACAATACAGCCACATTAGTCCGCATAAACCTGTGTTTGTTTTTTTTTTTTTTTTTGGTCCTCACCTGCCGTTTGCCCCCAGACCATTTTTGTTGACTCAATGCGGCCCTTGCAACTGAAAAGGTTGGACACCCCTGCTCTAGAAGTTATGGAGGGAGATATGTTAGTTTGGACATTACTGTCTGCCACTGTCTATCAGAGGGATGAGGTCCAAACCCAGAGTGAGTTTCCGATTTCATGTTCATTGCTCAAGATTACACTTGAGTAGGGTTAGGGATAGACTCTGCTTCACATGGACAGGGAGCCTGCTTCAGAGCATTGGGATCCTCTGAGACACGCACCTATCTTCCCATCATGTCTTGTTTGTCACAAGCAAGATCTACTTGTTTCTGATGCTGTTTGTTTTGTGAATGTCCTAAAGTTCTATCAGAACTGTATCCAAGGATGCTTTGTATGCCAGGCATAGATTGCCTCTCAGTAACCTGTAGGAGACTGAGTGTAGCGATTTGGATAATGTGTTTATACCCTAGGATGTACACCATAAAAACGCAATTATGCTGTTCCCCAAGGGAAGTGAGGGCAACAGTTTGAAAAAGTGATGGACAGTTTCAAAATTCTGACTGTACCACTAGTTCTTGGCTGCTTTTTGTAACAGTGGAACTACATTTTCTGATAGTGGCTTTCTGTGTTGTAGAGCAAGTGGAACAAACAGGTTTTAGTGTGGTCTGTAAGTGTTGCTTGAATAGTACTATTTAGTGCTTTTCAGGAATGCCAGAGAATTGGGGATGTGAATTAAACATGATTTATGAATTTTAATAGTTTTAAGGGTAGGTAAAATAATGAGGTAAACAAGTCTGTACCACAGGTGTAACAGTTGTGGCCTTGACTGAAGATGGTGGAGGGTGTTTCAGTAGTTGATATAGCACCCGAGGAGCAGGGAAAGAGTAGGGGGGAGTGTGTTTTGGTGGAGACCAGAAAGTTTACACAAGATATAAAATGTATTGTCTGAACTGATGCTGGTTTATTGTAAAATGGTGTTTAATACACGAGCTACGTGAGCTATGCATTACATATTTGATACTGTGGAGCACAAGTGAAGTGGTTGCAGAAAGGAGAAGTCGTTGCTGAGTATGAATGATGGTCCCTGCTGCTCAGCTCTTGCTGCCTTCTGTTCCAGTAAGTGTGGTTAGCAAAATGGGTTTACATTGTAGAAGGGATTTGCATTCTTCCACATGCCATACAGTTATTTCTGGGGTGATATATCTGGCAGGACAGAGGAACCAAATGGATTAATAGGTCGGGGGTCTTAATTGTTAAACTGGCAGGGGTAAACAAGTTGTGTCCCAGTTATTACTCTAATGTTATGGTCTTCCAGGCTCCAACCATCTATGTTTAAAAAAGTGAAACTTGAAATTTTAAATACTAAAGAAGAAGAAAGTAACCGTCACTGTGGCTACGACCATTCATTTATTATGTTGGTAGCATGCTAAGATTTTAAGTACTTTTTTTCAGGTGTGTGTTTTTTTTTTGTGTGTGTGGTATGCATGTTTTGTCTTTCAGTGAAACTCTTTCTTTTTAAAAGCGTGGCTTAGAAAGGGTATACTTGTTACTACTTGTACTGTTTTACTTCGAGTTGAAGGGATGACATAGTAGTTGAAATGAACATTATTTGTAGTGTAAATGAGAAAGTGGAGCCATTTGTGTAGATGTTTGACAGAAATGCCTTTATTTAGAAAATGAGTGTATACTGTATTGCTACAGTACATTTTTTGTTAACATTGTAACTTGGCCAGCTTCATTGGATGATTAAACTGGAGGTTACTGACTAGAAGGCCAGAGAGCGCCCTTCTTTAAGTAGTAACCGTAAGTGTTCTAACATTCAGTAATTCATGTAGATTCTTTGTGTTTGGATTGAAGAGCAATAAATATGGTTAAAATGTAGAACGTCTCAAATTTCTTTAGAAACTGAGGAAGTGAGATATTGACATAAGTGTACTAACTACCAATGAGGAAGTTGTATGAAGCTTAGTTGCAGTCTTCTGTTCCCAACATCCAGTATCATTAGATGTGTTCAGCTGGTCTTCAGTATTCTCCTCTTACAGGTTCATAGGTAAGTTTTAGCATAGCTGCCGATGTGGGCCATTTTAAGCCTAGCCAATTTCCCTTTTGGTGCTTGTTGACCTACCCTGTTTGATTTGTTGTTTTATTTATTGATTGCATTTGCTTACTGGAATAGTCCAGCTTGGGGAAAGCAATCCTTTTCAGAAGAGGCCCAGTGAGAAAAACAACAAAAAAATTATACATTAACTAGAGAGAGAAAAATACATAAAGAACCTAGTAAACAACATACACCATTTAAATTATCGTTAATAGCAGTGTAATGTAAAGTGCTATGAAACATATTTGGAAATTAACTTGATAGAAGGAAAGAAAAAGAAAAAATGGAGGATTAGTGCTAAGAGGTGAGAGAGTGTTCTAGTATAGGTTCATAAGTAGGTACTAGGCTGTCTGCCCGAGGGCATTTATAAGCCTAGCCAGAGTGTGTCGGCTTTTGCCTCCCCATTGATTAAATAACTGACCCTCTGTCAAGCAGAGCCAATGAAATGATCCCAGGGGTGTATTTTCTGTTACCCATCCACTCGTCAAGGTTTCTCTTGAAGAGTGTTAGTGAGGGGCTCTGCCTGATGTAATTTGGAATTTTGTCCCAAAGCATGGGGAGTCTCTGTGACAGGAATCTATCCCTCCAGCATGTTCTAGTTATTGTTGTGGCGAGGTTTAGCTCACTAGAGCTCGTGGCTCGTAGTGACTTGGATTTCTTTAGGTGGAGCATGTCCATCAATTCTGAGTTGGACATGGCTTTTAAGTCAGGCAGAGATCACCTCTGAGTAAGCGATATGCCACTGAGTACAGCCAGAGTTTTTTCAGTAGGGCTGCATAGGACATATGTTTGAGGCCAGTAATCCTCTTGGTGAGGTACTTTTGTGGTCTTTCCAGCTGTTGGAAGTGTCTTGTGAGGTACATCCCAAATGGGGCATTGTACTCTATGATGGGACTAATGAGTGATGACTTAAGGGGCACTATAACCTCTTTATTTCTAGATGCAAACCCTTTAGTAATTAGATGGACCACATAGAAGGATTTCCCAACTACTTTGGCAATATGATTGTCAAAGGAGAGATTACTATCTACCTGGGTCCCCAGATCTCTTATTACCCCTTCTGTATTAAGGGGGCTGCCACTTGTGTGGTAATTCCGTGTGTGTTTTGTTTTTCCCAAATGGGATGACTATGCATTTTTTGGCATTTAGCTTGAGGCCATGACTTTGACACCAGCTGTCCGTCTCAGTAAGGCCCTTTTGGAGGATGTCCGTGTCAGCCGGAGAGTCAATTATGGCTCCCAGTTTGCAGTCATCAGCAAACTTGGATAGCCATAGTCTTCCTGTGTTTGCCTGTACTTCTGAAAAGTATATGCCGAAAAGTAGGGGTCCCAGGACCGAGCCCTGCGGGATACCACTTGTGACTGGTTTAGAGTCGGACCTGGAGCTCGCTATTCTTACCGTGAGTTCTGTCTGTAAGCCAGTTGGCAACACATCTCGTGACGTAGGGGTTTATGTTCAGGCTGGTGAGTTTTTCTGTATTACCCGAGTGGGGAATGGTGTCGAAAGCCTTGGCGAGGTCAAGGTAGGCTGTGTGAACCACCTTCCCTCGTCTATGGCTTTGGTGACCGGCTCGAAGAAGTCAACCAGGTTTAGTAGGCATGATCTCCACTTAACAAAGCCGAACTGGGTCGGGTCAAGTGTTTGGAGGTTCCTAATATCTTTGGTAATGAGTTCCATGATGATGCGCTCCATAGCCTTATAGACCAGGCTAGTCAGTCTTATGCGGCGATAGTTACCCGGGTCAGTTGTGGCCCCTCCTTTGTGGAGAGGAATAACACTTGCTGTGCGCCATTCTATGTGCACTTAGCCTGTGGAGATGCTGAGGTTTGAACAGCATGTTTAGGTGGGGGATTAGTTCGTTCTGTAGTTCGTGCAAGACGCAGACTGGGACACCATCTGTTCCCATTGACGCTGTGTTTTTGGCTTTTGAAAGGGCTTTCACCTGTGTGTCTGTGATTTCTGGGACACTACACTTTTCCGGGATTGTTGTGGGCCCTTTTGGAGGTGAGAGGGGGGGTGAAGTTTGCACTGAATCTGTCTGCCAGGATGTTGGCAATATCAGTAGGTTCATTATATTTTGTGCTATTTTGCACTAGTTCAGTGCATATCTGCGAGTTGCCACTTAGATTCTTAACATAGCTAGAGAAGGCTTTGTGGTTATCTTTTGAATCCTTGGCTATTTTTCTTTCAAAGTTAGCCTTGGATGATTTTATGAGGGACCTTTAGTTTCTTACTGATACTGATTAGAGATGTCTTTAATTCTTGGGATTTGCTTTTTTTCTGAACTAGTTTCCTCCTTCTGTTGTATAGCCTGTTTTATTGCAGGGGTCCACCAAACTGGTTTCCTTCTCTTAGAGGAGTGAGTCTTGGTTTTGCTAGGGATGGCATGATCCATGCATCCTTGTAGGTGCTCATAGAGTGCATTTGGAAAGGTTTCTGCATCTTGGGCAGCGTTATCCTTTAGCATGGGGGCTGTGAAACTTACCACCTCTGTCTTAAGTAAGGTGACGTTTGCTTTAGAAAAGTTTTTTTTTTACTGTGGTTTCCTTAGTTGGGGGTGGTGGTGGTGGGGTGTGGGCATCCAGAGTGATTAGTTTATGGTTAGATCTAACCAGTGACAGGTTGACCTCCGGTGTGGAACACCTGTTGCCCATGTTGGTGATGACCAGGTCCAGTATGTTTTCACCTCTGGTAGGGGAGTTTACCAGCTGATCCAGGGCATTTGAGTTGATGAATTCCAGGAAGCGCTGGGCCTGGGAATTTGTACTCGAGTAGTTTTCCCAGTGAATGGTAGGATAATTGAAATCGCCCAATATCAGGGTGTTCAGTAGGGCCTTCATGTTTTCTAATGTCTCCAGAAAGGTGGAGTGGTGGTCATGGGGGATGATCTGTAGCAGGCCACAATTTGCATTGCAGATTTGTCCCATGTTAGTTGCACATGGATAATCTCAGAGGTATCATGCTGCGCCACTAATCTGGAGGTATAGGTATCCTTGGTGAATATGGATACACCCCCTCCTTTTGTGTTTCGGTCTGTGTTCTGTGGCAGAAACATGTGGTATGAGTTGTAGTGCTGGGGTGCTGTCTGGAGCCTTGAACCAGGTTTCAGTTACTACACAGATGTCGATATTCTCCATACTGAGGAGTGCTTCGAGCGCTTGCATTTTGAGATTTAAACTTCTGGTGTTGAGTAGCATAACCCTCAGTTTTTTGTTAATTGTGCTGTTTACGGAGGTGGGTTTGACTTTTGAGCCTTGCCTAAAAAGGCACTATGGGGACAGCAAGAGCCTTGGCTAGTATTCGAAAGCCTAGGGGAGACAGGTGCAAGTCGTCTCTTGCGAAGCAATGTGGCTTGTCGTCTCAGGCTGACAGACACTGGATCCCCTTTGAATGACACCAGAAGCTTAGCCAGTTGTTGAAATTGATCATTTTTTCTTTATACTGAGGTATCATTCTTGGTAAGAGCAGGATGCTACTCGGGGTCAGGGTCATACCAGCCTGGGCTACATGACCAGAGAGCTCTTCCAGTCTCTCTCTTCATGTAGTCCAGGGAGGTACGTCTCAGGTCATTCACACCAACATGAACAATGACAGAGTCAAATTTGTACTTGTTCTGGAGTGAAGTGAGTGCTTGTGTTATGTGGCAGATTCTGGCTCCCGACAGCCAGCTAACAGTAACCTTCTGCTTGTCCAGCCTAGTGAGTGGGATGTCAGTGTGCCTGTCTGTAGAGTCGCCTATTACTAGTGTGTTGGGTATGTTATTTCGCCTTAAGGGCTGTGATTGTGCGGCACACTGATTTTGTGTGTTGTCTGGTTTGTGACGGGAAGTGTAGGTTGTTTGGGTGTCTGCTTTGGAGGTCTGTGATGTTTTTGTTTAGAGCTTCCGAGTATGATTTTGTGTATTTGTTTATTTTTTGCCAGTGCTGTTTTATTAGGTCTGTGTGCGGCTGGAGTTGTGGTGCAAGTGTTAACCTTCTCCTCTTGACTGTCTGTTCCAGTCTTGGGTGGAGACAGCTTAGCTTCCAGTTTGACTGTATAATTGCATCTCTCGCATATGTTAGGATTTTGTGGTAGGAGGAGAGGGTTGTTTGTGTACACGAGGTAACATTGCCTCAGGATACCCTGATTCACCAGCTGGACTAGAAGAGTGCACCTGAAGTTGCCCTTTGGTCATGCCTGAATAGTAGGGTGAGCTGCTTAGTCGCTTGGTTGGTGAGGGATGAATAAAGAGCCTTGCCCTGCTGGGCAATTAGTGTCAGGGTATATTAGTACTTGCTACTAGGTCTGAGGAAGTGCTGGGCTGTAAGATGCTTTTTGAGTGCTTAGGTTGAGAGTTGGACTAGTTTCAAGGGAAAAACTGAAGAGGAGACTTAGTGGAGCCAGGAATAATTTAACCGTAGCTAACCGGCACTGCCCGGTGTGCAAAACTGTGCAACCGCGGTTTTTATAGTAGGGAAATGAGAGACAGAAATTAGCCCAAAATGGCCAATAAACTACTAACTTCTGGGCTGGAACCAGTCCTCCAGAGACAGATAGGTTGCTCAAAGCTCCCCTCTCTCACAGGTGAACAGAGAAACTTCCTTCTATCCAAGTAAGGTATGGGCAACTAGGAAACTAGTATCACAGCCCTGAATTCAGCACTAGTCTGAAAATTGGACTATACTAGCTTAGAAAGGCGGGAAACAAGGATTTTTTTTTTTTTTTTAAAAGATGAGACAAAAACAGTAAATACACTTAAAACGGCTTTAAAACACTGCAAACTATCAGAAAAGGCTATCGCACTTGAGTGTGTAGCCTACAACAGTTAAACAAATTATTTAAACAAAAAACTTTTTAAAAGTGCAGGCAGTCAAATAAGTACAATATGTGAAAAAAACAAGCTTTTAAATCACAGTAAATGCGGGAAAATCTGCATTTAGGTGGAAAACTACAGCAAGAAAGTACAGAAAACTTATACTTAATCACTCCAAAGTCCCTCTTCTAAGCTAGAAGGCTTAAGGCTTTCTAGTGCTACCCAGTAGGTTAGTTGCAGGAAAGATGGGGAAACAAGCGCAGATGTGGTCTTTTAAACCAGAAAGTTGAAAGAGATGGACAAACTGTCCAAATGGTCAATGAACTGCAATTTCTGGGCCAAGAACCTCTCCTCTTGTGGTAGGCTGCCTAATGCTTACCACTCCCACTGATAAGCTAGTAGGCTTCCTTCCAACACAGAAAGGCTTGGGGGGCTCAGAAGCTTACAGAGAGTCCTGGATACAGCAAATCTGTACCTGGAATAGACTAGTTGCAGGAAAGGCGGGGAACAAGTACAAACATAGGCTTTTAAACCAGCAAGTTGAAAGAGATGGAAAACTTCCCAGACTGCCAAATAAACTACAATTTCTGGGCCAAAACTCACTCTTCCCGTGGAGGATAGGCTACCTAGTGCTTACCACTCCCACTGATAAGCTAGAAGGCTTCCCTCCAACACAGGCTTGGGGGACTCAGTCCTGGATACAGCAAGTCTGTATCTGGACTTGACTAGTTACAGGAATGGCAGGAAACAAGCTGAGATTTTTTTTAGGGAGGGAACAAAGCAGGATTAAGAGGCTACAGGGGTTGCCCTTCCCAAATGCTCTCTTTGTACACCGTAGGAGTGCCTGAATTCAGAATATGATCTCACTGCACTCAGTTGAATGAGCAAATGAGATGGGCCCAGAAGGAGTATCCAAATACACATCTACAAGAGGGGCGGGCAATTTCAAAGCCACCAACATTAACACCAAAACAAGAACATGGAGGGTGGGTTGGGAACTTACTGTA
Organism: Protopterus annectens; assembly: GCF_019279795.1. Lineage (NCBI taxonomy): Eukaryota > Metazoa > Chordata > Ceratodontiformes > Protopteridae > Protopterus > Protopterus annectens. Next base: position 59,478,041 of record NC_056726.1, on the reverse strand, counting down.
GAGAGACCGCCACAACTTCAGTTGAGTTAATATTAAGTGAAAAACACAAATAAATAAATTAAATACAGTACTATATGCAAAAGAGCAGATAAAAGTGTACTTAAATTCACTTATACGTCCAGCTGATTTCAGGTAGATGTTAGCTGGCCAAAGCTGTGATAACTCAAAATGTACCACTTATATAAGGTAAGACAGAATGTCAGTGATGAGGTGAAACGACCCCCCACTGCTATCAATGGCTACACAGAAATTATAAAAAGTACTCTGTAGAGAGACAGCCACAACTTCAGTTGAGTTAATATTCAGTAAAAAACACAAATAAATAAATTTAAATAATATATGCAAAAGAGCAGATAAAAGTGTACTTAAATTCACTTATACGTCCAGCTAATTTCAGATAGATGTTAGCCGGCCAAAGCTCTGATATTAATCTCTGATATTAAGGTATAGGTAGAAGTAAGAAGGGCGGAGAGAGAGGTAGATGACTAGGAAGAAATTTTGGGCAATAACTGAGGATATATTGCTAGGAAAGAGTAGGAGAAAGCAAAGGGCAGAACATTTATCGTCTGGATTAGATTATCCTTACCCGTCCCATGGTTGATGATTATGTATTACCGCTGTTTTGAGAATAACAGGGATTGTGCCATAGATGATTTGAGCCTGTTACAATTTAGAATGGATTCCTTTTGTTACTTTCTAAAAGGTTTTGGGATGCTCCATATAATTGCCAGGATACAGTTATGCATGTAGGGCAATGTAAATAACCTGTCTCGCTGGCCCGTCTTAGGTACTGTGTATATGTATGAGTTTTAGCGGTCCTGCTGAAAAGCAGGGATTCCTCAAATTTCTTGTGTCTTTGCAGCAGTGATATTTGACTGAGGTTTGCAGTTTATATGCAGAGTTCCATCCTTTTGGAAATTTCTGTGCCTGGAGGAATTTCTAGATATAGTCAGTATCCCTAACTGCACCACATGATGGCATGTTTTATTCTGAATTTATCCCATGTGGTTCTGCTTGATTTTTCTGCCACTCTTTTGGCAGCACATTTTCATTAATTGTGACATTCTCAGAGGTTGTTTTGCACTGCATCCATTTGCATGTCACTTAGGAAGCTCTGTAAGGAATCTCTTATCCTCTTCTAGCTACAGAAATGTTTACTGAGTTGCATTTCTTTCTCTAGTTTATCAGTGATGATATGCAGTATATTGTCCCATTCCTGTATTGATGAGTTGACAGGTTCTTGTTTTTGCAGCCAACTGGGCTGTCAAGAAGTTCCGCCACTTTACTCTTACTGCTTTGACGTGCGTGGCATCTTTAACCATAGCTGTAGTGACTACTGTTAAGTTGATAAGTGATTTTTTACATCTGTCCAGATTGAGAGACCACTTTAGCTATATTGTGGAGTTTGTAAGGCAAGGGTAATGTAAAACACTCTTGGTTATCCCCATACACATTGAATCCATTTGATTATGCTTTCAAATTCTAGCCCCATTTCAGTTTTATTAAACCATTTTCTAAAGTCTTCAAAATAGTTGTGCACCTGCAACTTTTGATTACCTAAATCACTGCCATTTTCAGTGAGTTACACAGCAGGTGGTCAGCAGGATGCGGATACTGGCTAAGGCTCTTACCAACCCTATAGTGCCTTTTTTAGGCAAGGTTCAAATGACAAATTCATCACCATAACCGGTACAAGCAAGCAAAATCTGAGGGTAATGCTGCTCAATGCTAGAAGTCTAAACCTCAAAATGCAGTCACTTGAGGCACTCCTTAAGATGGAGAACATCGACATCTGTGCAGTGACAGAGACCTGGATCAAAGTTCCAGAGAGCACCCCTGCATTACCAGGTTATAATTCATACCACACTTTTCAGCCACCTAACCCGGAACAGAGCACTAAAGGTGGAGGCGTGTCCATATTCATTAAGGATATCCACACCTCCAAGCTAGTTGCACAGCATAATGCATCCGAGATTGTCCAAGTGCAACTAACTCTAGGCAAGAGTGCAATCCAAATTGAAGCTTGCTACAGACCCCCCCTCCACCATGCCCCAGGATTCCCACTCCTCATTTTTTGATGCACTGGAAAGACAACCCAACACCCTAATAATGGGCGATTTCAACTACCCCACCATTAACTGGGAAAACTAATCGTGTACCAACTCTCTTGCTCAACGTTTTCTGGAATTCATAAATGTCAATGCCTTGGATCAACTTATTCACACCCCCACCAGGGGCAGCAATATCCTAGACCTGGTCATTACCAGCATGGGCAACTGGTGTTCCACACCAGAGGTCAATTCCTCATTGGTCAGATCTGACCACAAGCTAATCACCCTAGATATCCACATCCTGCCCCCACCCCCAATTAGGGAAACCACCGTAAAAAATTTCTCCAATGCCAACTTCACACTTCTTAAGACAGAAGTGGCAAACTTCATGATACCCATGCAGATGGACAATAGAGGTACGACTGCTAAATCCTACACAAATGCACTTTATAAGCACTTACACTAGTGCATGGATTATGCTATCCCTAATAGAACCAAGATGCTATCCTCCAAAAAAGGAAGCCAATCTGGTGGTCCTCTGCCATAAACTCTACAACAGAAGAAATAAACTGTTGCAAAAAAGAGTAAAATCCCATGACTGGAGGAACTCCCTGGTCAACCTCAGTAAGAAGCTGAGATCCCTCATAAAATCCTCCAAAGCTAGTTACGAAAACAAAATTGCCACTGACTCTAAAGACCACCACAAAGCATTCTATAGCTTTGTCAAGAATCTCAGTGACAACAGTCAGATCTGCTCTGAGTTGCAGCAGAATGGCACTAAATATACAGAACCAACTGATATTGCCAACATCCTGACAGATAAGTTCAGTGCTAACTTTACCCCCCTCTCACCCCCTAGAGGGCCAATCTCTATACCGGAAGAATGCAAAGTTCCTGTAATCACAGCTGCACAGGTAAAAAACACACTCTCCAAAGCCAAGAACACAGCATCCATGGGACCTGACTATATCCCAGGCTGCGTTCTACACGAACAACAAAATGAACTGGCACCCTACCTAGGTACCATGTTCAATCATAGCCTCACCTCAGGCTTTGTGCCCACTGAATGGCGCACAGCGACGGTTATCCCACTCCACAAAGGGGGAGCCATGACGGACCCCGGGAACTACCACCCCATTAGTTTGATGAGCCTGGTCTGCAAGGCCGTGGAACGTATCCTCATGGAACTCCTAAACAAAGACATTGGTTATCTCCAAACTCTGGACCCTACCCAGTTCAGATTTGTAAAATGCAGATCATGTCTCCTAAACCTGATTGACTTCTTTGAAGCCGTCACCAAAGCCATAGATGAGGGTAAGGTGGTTCACACAGCTTATCTAGATCTCGCCAAGGCTTTCAACACCATCCCCCACTCTGGAATTATAGATAGATAAGCTCACTAAACTAGGTATAAATCCTCTGTCACAAGATGGGTTGCCAACTGGCTCACAGACAAAACCCACACTGTGAAAGTAGCGGACTCCAAATCCAACTTCAGACCAGTGACAAGTGAAGTACCACAAGGTTCAGGCATGGGTCTTCTCCTGTTAGCCTGTACTTCAGAGAAGTAGATACCAAACACAGAAGGTCTTTGGCTAACAAAGTTTGTAGATGACTGCAAACTAGGAGCCATAATCGAAACTCCTAATGATATGGACATACTACAAAAGGGCTTCACTGAGACAGATGCCTGGTGTCAAAAGTCATGGCCTGAAGCTTAATGCCTAAAAGTGTATAGTCATCCCCTTTGGTAAAAACTCTGTATCCATGAACTACCACATAGCTTTACTTAACGCCGAAAATGTGATGAGACCTTGGGACACAGGTGGACAGTAGTCTCTCCTTTGATAATCACATTGCCACAGTGGTCAGGAAATCCTTCTACATGGCTCACTTCATCACAAAAGGTTTCTCCTCCAAAAAAGAGGTCATTGTTCCCCTCTACTCATCACCCATTATAGAGTAAGACGCCCCTTTTATGTACCTCACAAGACATCTACAACAACTGGAAAGGCCACAGAAATACCTCACAAAGAGGATTACTGGCCTGAAACAGATGCCCTATGCAGACTGTCTCAAAAAACTCCAGCTTTACTCTGTCGCATATCGCCTACTCAGAGGCAATCTCTGCCTAACGTACAAAGCTATGTCAAACCCAGAGCTGTTGGACATGCTCCACTTAAAGAAATCCCAATCCCTCTGAGCTACACGCTCTAGGGATCTAAACCTTATCAACACAATAAACAGAACATGCTGGAGAGATTCCTGTCCCAGAGACTTCCCATACACTGGAACAGACTACCTGTCTATGTCAAATAGAGCTCCTCATTAGCACTCTTCAAGAAAAATCTTGATAATTGAGTGGGAAATAGGAAATTCACCCCAGGGATCACTTTTGTGGCTCTGCTCAACAGGGGCACAGGAAAATAATTTTCTTGGGTGGCGAAAGCCAGGGTACATTTTTGGCTAGGCGTATATAGGCCCTAGGACCAATAGCCTAGTACCTACCTATGAAAGACTACACTCTTAAAGGAGCAGTACTCTGGGAGATTTTTGTCACCCCAGAAGGATGCCAGGTAAAGTTTATTACAGCTTTGAGGATTAGGCAAGTGCTACTTCCTATCTGGATTGTGGAAGAGCATTTGTTTCTCAGCATTTCATAGCTATGATTGTCATTTGAAGGTGTAGCAGGTTTGGCTGACCTGCCTTTTTGTCTCTCAGGATGAAGTTCTTGAAGGCAAGCTTGATTCTCTAATGTATTGGCCATATTTCTTGCGTTGCCTGATTTGTCATTTATTGAGTGGTATGGAGAGCACAGAGTTGCGTTCAGAGCATCAGCTAAGGAGGGGGTAGGGTACTTAATATCCATTCAGAAGATTAGTTCTTTTCTTGCAATAAGCGTATATCTTCCTCACTTGTAAAATGAAACCAAGGTCATGTAAGTGGTTAAGAATAAACCCAGAAATCGAATATGTCTCTGTGCTGGCTTTGAGGTTGTTCAACAGAAGATATTTGAAGTGAGGAGGATTTTAGGTTAAAAACCTGTCTGGTTTGTTGACTGCTTCATTTCATTAAGTCATAATACCGTCATCTTTAGGCTAATGATGAAATCAAACTTGTTCATAAATAAGTTATCCTTTTATAGATTTTACCAGTGTAAACTATAATGCTTTAATTTCTTTTACTCTGCTTTGATGTAACTAATGTGTCAAACTTTAGTTTATGGTATACTGTCTTAATGCCTGTGTGCCACGTGACCAAAGTGTACTTTGACAGACATACACATCCTAATAATAAGTGAGAAAATAAACACGGTCTTTAGTGAACCAAGTAGGTGTGCTTATTGTACTTTTAGTGGATTTTGTGATATTACTAGTCCCAGTACCCTGTCAGCTCTTTTGTTCACATTATGAGGTGATATCGATCCCATTTGATCTCTAACTCTGGTTAGAGTCTTAACACCTGTTCGAAGTGAGAGCCCTATGAACCCATTCTGTCCTCTTCAGAGACAAGAGTCACATGCCAAGCAGGCTGACATTGTTATGAGGGGCCCCTCTATCACTGACCAACTCCTTCACTGCAGTTGTTGGGGCTTTGTTTTGAAGCTGCTACCATAGGGAGGCTCTTTGTGTACGCTTATGCACACTCGGGGATCTCTTTTCTGCCCACTTCTACACTCACAATTGGCATGGAAGTGATGGCCACCCACCTCACCTGATACCTCCATCTTCTGCACCACTAATCAAAGTTATGGCATCTTGGTTGTAGTCCGGTCTTCATCTTCCTGCACCATTGAGATAGGCCTGTTTATTGACACATTAAGTTTTGCATTAGTAAACACACCAGTCAGACACAAAATCACAAAATTAATAAGATGTACAGCAGAAAAAAAGTCGGGCAGTTTAACTTTCAGATATTACTCTAGTCAAAGCTTGATTTTATAACTAGACACAGCTTAATTTTCTTTTCATCTGTTAGATTCTTGGGTAATTATCAGACTTGCATACCATTAGACCACTCTGGTACTAGCTCAGATTCCCAACTGCCCCAGTGCATTGCCTGTTTAAGTGACTTGCTCATCATCGTGCAATAGGTAAATGGATGTTCATAGGTTGGTACTAGGCTATCAGCCCTAGGGCCTATACAAGCCTAGCCATAACAATTCCCTGGCCATTTCTTCCCACACTATTTACTTCCCTGGACCCCTGTCTAGCAGGGCGACTGACGTGATCCCCGGGATGAATTTCCTTTCTCTCATCCAATCGTCAAGGTTCCTTTTGAAGAGGGCCAAAGAGGCACTCTGCTTGACATGAATGGACATTCTATTCCAGAGAATGGGGAGTCTATGGGTCAGGAACCTATCCCTCCAGCATGTTTTGTTTATTGTGATGACAAGGTTTAGATCCCTGGAGCGTGTGGCTCTGAGGGATTGCGATTTCTTTAAGTGTAGCATGTCCAACAGCTCTGGGTTTGACATGGCCTTGTATGTTAAGCAGAGATCGCCTCTGAGTAGACTATATGCAACAGAGTATAGCTGGAGTTTTTTAAGGCGGTCAGCGTAGGGCATCTGCTTTAGGCCTGTGATTCTTTTAGTGAGGTATTTCTGTGGCCTTTCCAGTTGTTGCAGATGTCTTGAGAGGTACATACCAAATGGGGCATTGTATTCTATAATGGGTCTAATGAGGGATGAATACAGTGGGACAATGACCTCCTTTTTCCAGATGAAAAGCCCTTGGTTAGTGATGAGGTGTGCCACATAGAAGGATTTCCTGATTGTTGTGGTGATGTGGTTATCGAAGGTGAGACCACTGTCCACCTGTGTCCCTAAGTCTCTTATCACACTTTTGGTGTTTAGTGTAATGCCACCTATATGGTAATTCACGGGCACATGTTTTTTCCCAAAGGAGATAAGTATGCATTTCTTGGCATTGAGCTTGAGCCCATGGCTCTGACACCAAGCATATGTTTCTGTAAGGCCCTTTTGTAGAGTATCCACATAATTTGGGGATTCAATAATGGCTCCCAGTTTGCAGTCATCTGCAAACTTTGTTAGCCAGAGTCCCTTAGTGTTGGCCTGTACTTCAGAGAAGTAGATGCCAAACAAGAGCGGTCCCAGGACTGAACCCTGAGGTACTCCACTCATCTGAAGCTGGATTTGGAGTCCTCTACTTTTACAGTAATGCCCAGCTTAGTAAGTTTATCTATGATTCCAGAGTGGGGGATGGTGTCAAAGGCCTTGGCAAGGTCTAGATAGCCTGTGTGGACCACCGTACCCTTGTCCATGGCTCTGGAGACTGATTCGAAGAAGTCAATCAGGTTCAGGAGACAAGATCGGCCCTTCACAAACCCAAACTGGGTGGGGTCCAGTGTTTGAAGGTTGTCAATATCTTTGTTTATAAGTTCCATGATAATACGCTCCATGGCCTTGCAGATAAGGCTCGTCAGACTGATGGGACGGTAGTTTCCGGGATCGAAGGTGGATCCCCCCTTGTGGAATGGGATAACTGTAGCACTGAGCCACTCATTGGGCACGAAACCTGAGGTGAGGCTATGATTAAACATGACACTTAGGTGAGGTGCCAGTTCATATTGTAGTTCATGTAGTACACAGCCTGGGATGTCATCTGGTCCCATGGATGCTGTATTCTTAGCTTTGGAGTGTGTGTTTTTTTACCTGTGTGGCCGTTATTACCGGAATTTGGCAATCTTCCAGTATTGAGATGGGCCATTTAGGAGGTGAGAGGGGGGTGAAGTTGGCACTGAATCGGTCTGCCAGGATATCGGCAATATCCTTGGGATCAGTATATTTAATGCCATTCTGTTTTAGCTCAGAGCAGATCTGAGCATTGCCATTTAGATTCTTGACATAGTTATAGAATGACTTGTGGTTGTCTTTGGAATCTTTGGCAATTTTATTTTCGTGTAACTGCCGGAAAATGAGAAAACGCCGCATACATTGAATCACTGCTGATGGACAAACACAAACCTTATGGGCGGGCATTAGCAATGTACAAATGATGCACTAGACTACTTTTACTTGTAATTCCTGCTATCTCAACAGCCTAAACAATAGCAGTGTTAATTCTATAGAAACTACTACACAATTGTATCAAATGTGGTTAGATTAAATGTCTTTTAAATTAATGAGTTTCGAATTACATTTTTTTTTTTTTTTTTTAGATATTCTGAGTTTAAACAACATAAGTCTAAGATCATACCAATATATATGATTTACATCTGGTAAGCAGTTAGGATAACAGAATCATTCTGGATATAGTAATATGCAAATAATCTCCAACTGTACATACCAGGTTTGGGATACATCTTTCAATTATTTCATTGACTCAGAATATGAAAAGCTAAAGACTTACCTTGTTTAATTCCATCAATGCACTGAATGGTCTGCCACATTTGGATGGGATGATTAGAGATGAACATATCAGTTAGTAATCAGAATGAGGTTTATTTGTTTTTACTGGCATTCAGCAGAAGGTTTCATAGTCAACCAGCAATCACTCAAAATGAATAAAAACAGCTTGAAGCACTACCTTAGATGAACTATGCTAAAGGGATTTCACATGAAGTCAGTGTCATAAGCATACCTGATAGCTTGCTGTCTTCAGCAGTACTGGGATAATTCACCAACACAAATGAGAACAGCAGGGGGAACCAGGAACAGAACCATGAGGCATAACTGTGTGAGCCCTGAACTCTAGAAAGTATTGGATTTTGCATTTTACTTTACACATTCTGTCTGATACATTACTGGAAAACCTGCCTGTAATGTAGCCATGTATACCTAAACACTGTTATTCTTCGAAAAATGCAGGTGTGCCAGTTTCTGCTGAAGAACTAGCAATGACTCATTACTGTTAAGGCTGTTTATGATGAAGTTGGTTAAATCCCAACAGCCCTTCCACCTTTATGCAATGGAAAGGCAAAAGCTTCTTTCCATATATTAAGTAGTCTTCATTTATGAATGTTTTATATATTTGGAAAACAAGTCAGACTAGAATATGTAGCAAGCAGTCAGTTTCCTGAGAATCAGCAGACAATTTTATGCAGGATTCTTCTTCCTAAGTTAAGGGCTACCTCTAATTTTACAATTGCTTTCATTACAGATTTAAGGGAAGGTGTGGACCTCTGACATTTAACTGTACTTGGTACAGCTTTTTCTTTTTTTTTTTTTTTTTGAAGTAATAACAGTTCTAGGCTGTTAGTTGCCCATGGGCAGGGATAGTTTTACTCTGACGTTCTTAAGTACAAGTGTGTCCAGTATGTTTAGTATAGTTGAAACAAGATGTAATGTGGTAGAACAACTCATTGGGAGCAAACAACTAGAGCGGGAAAGGTGAAAGTGGGATAAGTTTAAGACAGAATTTGGACTAAGGGCTAGAGACAGTCTTTTCTGCCAGGAAATGATGCCATATGTTGGAAGAATCACGTCAAGAACGTCACCTCTAAACAGCAATGACGTGCAGAGTACCCCCGGACCTGAATCGGCCGTTACTATAGTGTGTTGACACCAAAAAGCTCCAGAGGTCCTACCTACCCATAATGCACCAAACCCTAACATACCCAGATAGCATTTGCCTCTTTCGCGAAACAGACGTGGTCATCTGAGCTCTTGAGCTTATTTTCAGACAAGTGAATTTTTCTTATCTCAAAGTTATATTTTTCCCATTCTTACATTTTTGGTACACTCAGTGTAGTGCTTATACATACCATTGTTGGTGTTCCAATATATTTTTACCCTTCAATTTTTCTCTCTAAAGAATTAAAAAAATATTCTGAAAAAGGCCCTTCAGGATGTAAAAATGCCAAAACTGTGGTCCTAAGCTTCCCCTTTCAGACACATATAATTTGTCTCTGTATTGCTTGGGCCAAGACCACTTGAACATAGAGTGCTCTATCTGTAAGAATTTTAACCTGCAAGCTATCTTGGATTGTAAAAACAAATTGATCTTAAAAGATTTATGGCCTTCTGCTTTCTTGAAAGCAATTACTGGGACTCAACCCCCCCAAAAAACTACACCCAAGGAGACTTCAAAAAATCTTCTAAACCATCAACAGAACCTCCTAAAAAGGAAGCAAAAAAGTTGGATCCAAAGACTTCTGTCTTGAAGCCAGTTTTGGAATCTACAAAATCTTCTTTGGATCCAAATAAGTCTTATCCAAAGCTTCTTCCAAGGACTCATTATTCACCAATCATTGATCCAGTGCCATCTAGAATCACATCCCCATTTATAGAAAGACAGCATTCAAAATCTCCTTTAGCCTCCTCTTGTTCTTCCAGGAGTCTGTCCGAAGCCAATGTGGACAGGACAATGAGATTTATCTCGCCATAGAAACAGATGGGTGTTCTCCCAGCTCCTACCCCTTCAGACAAAGGGGCCTTGATTTGCTCTATTCCTTCACTATCGGCTCCTTCTCCAGTCAGAAAGTCCATTTCAGAGCCCCTGGATCAGAATTTGCCGAAGCCGTCTCGGTCAGATCAGAGGATATTTTTATCCTTAGCTCCAAGAATTTCTCTCCAGCTCCAAGTTCAGAGCCGGCTGACTCTTGGAGCTTGTAGCATCCTTGCTGGATTTGAGGTGTTGCAGTCTACTCCGAAGTTGTCTGAGCAGGCTCTGTCCTTTGCAGCCTTTACACTGGCAGCTCATGTCCAACCTCAGATGGAATGCTCTTGGGCCAGACAGAGCTGATGGAGTGGAAATATGGCTTCCGAGCTCTGTCGGCTTCCTTCTCTCCGGACCATTCTGCTTTCAAGGTGGTAAACAGAATTTTTTCTCCCTCCCCCCCATCTCTCCCTTCAGGATCTCATGTGTCTCTGAGCCTTGAGCCTCAACATTCAACTCTACTGGGACAGCCAGCCCAAACTCTCTAGGGTACCCAGCAGGGTATCACCATCTGTTCTGATACTTTTCTGGAGCATACCAAAGTACCACCTCGGAAGGGAAACTGCAAAAGGAGGCACTTTAAATTCAATCACTGAAGTGGAAAGATCCCAAAGATCACCACCCGAAGACATGTAATTTGGAGACATCCTACAAATCCTTAAACAAAGGAGTGGTTGGTCTTCAGACAATCCTTCTCCAGAGGGACAGGTATTCCTGGAGGCATTTGATCTGGCCTGTCTACTTCCTGGGTAACTCCACCCACTGATGAGCTCATTGATTTGATCTCTACGCAGAAGTGAAATGAGCCTGACTTGGTTGAACCTATTCCCAAGAGACCAGATCGGATTCTGGCACCACCAGCAGGAAGGGAGTTTTGGAGAAAAGGGATACTTGTGGATGCTATGGTCATGGCAGTGGCCTCTAAGAAGGAACTTGTAGAACAGAGTTCCACTGTCCATATCCTAACACAGTCTATGGCTTTGGACAGATTTGGGAAGCACATCTAAGCTTCAGCAACTTTCGCTCTTAGATCACTAAACTACCTGCCACATTTCACTAGACTACAAAGAAATTTGATAACTGTCAAAATCTCTTTCAGGGACCTCTACTGGTGAGACTCTGGTTTTTCTGGTCTCACAGTTGGCGAGCCTACAATCCATTTCAAACTCACCCATGAGGTTCATCTCTCATGCAGCTAAGGGTACCTCAAATACAGCAGGTTCAGGCATTTCCATTAGGAGGCAGGCCTGGATGCACTTGTGTGACTTTACAGAGCCCTTCAAGTCCTCTTTCTTCAATGCCCCCTTTAACGTAACCCCCTTATTTGGCTCCAAAGCGAAGGACACACAGCCTCTAGGTGCGAAAAAGATGAAAAGATTTGACTCCTCATAGGACTTTCTCTTGGAACCAAAGAGGAGGGTGAAAAATGTGGTTAAAAAATCAAATCTCTGGGTTCTTTCCAAGATTCAGATGTAGACAGTTCCCCCAGAGGCAGATGGCTGAACTCAAATGGAAAATGCCACCCATGCAGTACAGATGGCCAGCAAAACCAAGGGTCTAGAGATTCTCTCTCTGACTGACGGACCCTATCAGCGTTCCTGAAATGAGGCCCGATTGTCCCTGTCTGGAGGCAATCAAGGGTCATTTATCCCTGTCAGAAATCACAAAAGATACATGGGTGCAGAGGATCATTTCCAGAGGTAATACAATTCCCTTTTCCCACCACCTCCATCCTCAAACAAGTTTCCCAACGTTACACCCAACTGCAGGAAAACAGCAGTACTAGAAATACAAAAGCTGCTAGATAAAAAAAAAAAAAAAAAACAGAGCAACCCAAGAGGTCCCACCAGATTAGATGATTATGTTCCAGATTCTAAGATTATTTTTAGTGCCCAAAGGAAATGGGGGACTGGAGCTAATTTTGGAACTTGACAACCTCAACAAATCAGTTTGACATACAAAGTTTCAGATGATCATGGTTCAGCCCATTTTGGGAAAGGATGACAGGATGTACTCGATAGATTATAATCTGTCACATAAAAATGAACAATGGGTGCTAGCAACACAATGGTCAATTCTTCAATGAATTTCATCCCAAATAAGAATCACTCAGGCATGCAAGAAATACCTTTGGTGGTGGATTCAATCAGATCAGGTTCTATAGGGCCATCTTTTCATTCTCCCTCAACCCAAGACCACAGTGACCATGGACTCAACCCAGACTGGGTGTGTGTGTGTGTGGGGGGGTACTTCCTGGGGAAAACAGTCCAAGGCACTTGGCCCACTGAAGAGGTCAACATGCATATCAATGTCCTGGAAATGAGAGCAGTGCTCTTAGTGTTGCAGGCCTTCCAAGACTCTCTCCCTTTCTGGACAACTGTGATTCAACAGACAATATGTCAACAAACAAGGGGGAACTAGGTCTTACCCCTTGTATTGAGAAGCCCTCAGAGTGTGGCAATTGACAATCTCATCCAAATGAGTTATGACAGCAATGCACATCCCCGGGAAGTCCAATGTTATAGCAGACAAATTGAGCAGATCCATTCTACTACCTCACAAGTGGTCTCTCAACATGAAAGTGACAGAAATGACTTTCCATCAGTGGGGTTAGCCTTGCTGCAGTCTTTTTGCTTCTCCCCTAAACAACAACCGCAGCAGCTTCTTTGCTCTGATCCCCCCCTCTGGAGGAATCACTGAGGGACGCTTTGCTCCATGACTGGCAACCCGTCTCCTCTATGCTTATCCCCAGACTCCCTTGATCCCCAAATTTCAAAGTCATCCTCGTCGCACCTTACTGGCCTCGACAGATTTGGTTCCCCTTTCTTTGGTCTCATCTACTTTACTCACCTTGGATTCTGGATTAGATTCGAGACCTTCTGTCTCACTAGACAAACATGGTTCACCTGGATATCTTGAACCCAAAGCTGAAAGCAATATTTTTTTCACTTCCACTAATAGCTAGACAATCTATGCTTTCATCCCCCATCCATCAATACTTTTATCTTCCCATAAAGCTTCTATGAGGAAACTTTACAGACGTAAATAAAAGAGATTTGTTTTTTGGGTACATTGGAAACACTGACCCATTTTCAGACCCTCTACAAAGTGTTGGAGTTTTTGACAATTTTCAAATAAGGAGCTAGTTCCTCAACCATTAGAGTTTGGTTGGCAGCGACCTCTAAATTCCATACTGGATTTGAGAATTCTTCCCTTACTTCATCTAAGCATTGTAAGGCCTCCTTCAGAGGCATTCTTCTGTTAAGGTCACTTTATAAAGACCCTAATCCACAATAGGACTTGAATTTAGTACTACAGGCCTCAAGTCATTACCCCATTGAACCACCAAAATGTGAATTTAAATTCCTGACCTGGAAAACTATCTTTTACCTCAACGAGAAGAATTTCTGAACTTCAAGTAGGGAGGTTTAGAGGACAGTGCTTGATTTTTACTAACCACTCCTTCTTCTTTCCTTCCTTCCTAATGTGGTGTCAGAATCCAACGTCAATCAGTCCATTAATCTGCCTGTCTTCTTTCCAAAATTTGCAAACAATGGAGAGTACATGCTGCACCTGCTCTATGTTCATAGACAATTCCATTTCTGCTTACATAAAACAAAAGTTAGAAAATCTGATCAATTATTTCTCTCCTTTGCGGATTCCAAAATAGGTAAATCATTTTCAAAGGTAACTTTGGCAAGGTGGCTTACCAACAGTATACCCTTTGTCTACAATAAATTGGGTATCATTACCAAAACTTTTAAGAGAACACTCAACTGGATCCACAGCAACTTCTTCATTATTTTTATCTAGGCATTCCATGGACGACATATGTGCAGCTGCAACCTGGGCTAATCCTCATACCTTTATTACTAGATCTGGTCTCAAGGGGAAGAGAAACCTTTGGTACAACCATGCTCAGGAATATCCTTCCTTAGAGTCCACCCTGGATTTCAGGTAGCTAGGGACTCCATCCCAATAGTTGAGGAATGAATAAATGAAAATTAACATCACATAAAGAAGTTATGTACTTAACATAACATTCCATTGGTGTTGTCCATTTTTATTCTTCCTTAACTCCCTACCCACCAACCCCTATCTTTTTTCATAATGGACTTCTGGGAGAACGAGAAATTATAAGGGCACCACTGTGCCTTATGCTGACCTCCAGATAACAGCTTCTTCTGTCAGGAATATTACATTAACATTTCTTACTTTATGTCTACCAGCAAACAAGACCTGAGGTATATTAGGGGTTGGTGAATTTATGGGTAGGGAGGAGCATGAGAGCTTTTTGGTGGCCACTAGCTGCAGCAACGTGGTGAGTCACATCCAAACCTAATAACTGAGGAACGAATGAAAACTGACCTCATCAGATCAACTAATATGGAGGATTATGATAGGTACTATGTGCTGGAAAAATGTCAAGAACTTCACCTCTAAGCAGCAGTGATGTGCTTGACATGTATGGGCAATCTTTTCCAGAGTATGGGGAGCCTCTGGGTCAGGAACCTATCCCTCCAGCATGTTTTGTTCATTGTGATGACAAGGTTTAGATCCCTGGAGCGTGTGGCTCTGAGGGATTGCGATTTCTTTAAGTGGAGCATGTCCAACAGCTCAGGGTTTGACATGGCCTTGTATGTTAAACAGAGATTGCCTCTGAGTAGACGATATGCCACAGAGTAAAGCTGGAGTTTTTTTAGACTGTCAGCATATGGCATCTGCTTTAGGCCTGTGATTCTTTTAGTGAGATATTTCTGTGGCCTTTCCAGCTGTTGCAAATGTCTTGTGAGGTACATACCAAATGGGGCATTATACTCTATAATGGGTCTAATGAGGGATGAGTACAGTGGGACAATGACAGCCTTTTTTCTGGATGAAAAGCCTTTAGTGATGAGGTGTGCCACATAGAAAGATTTCCTGACTGTTGTGGCGATGTGGTTATCGAAGATGAGACCAATGTCCATCTGTGTCCCTAAGTATACTGGATAATTTCAATAGGACCAACCTTTTGTTCCCACAGAACTGTAGAACCAAGGGTCATTTATATCACTAAATGCAGTTCATGTTCTGATTTTTACATGAATAAAACCAGGACAGTGTTTAGGAAAAGAATCTATAAGCACTGCTATATCAGTAAGGGGAAAATAAATAATGCTTTATATAAACATATACTAGAATGTTAGAACAAGGAATTCAAATTTGGTATAATAGAAAGGGTTAGTTTGGATTGTAAGACACCTAGATGATATTTTTATTTTTTGGGATGGTACAAAAGAGGCTGAACAAAAATTTGTCCACTTCGGTGGCAGTTGGGAAAACAGATTAGAATAAAGAGAAATACTGTTGTCACTACCCCCCCCCCCCCGAACTAAACGAGTCAGTTTCTATTGTTCTTACACTCAAAATGCTGGCTGCCAAATCATAACGTATAACTTGGGCTTTATTGGCAATTTAGATGTTACTTTTACTCCAAGATTTTAAAATTGGTGAATTATATAATAAAAATAGTATCAAAAGAAAATCTATGTATGTATCCTGTGCATTACAAAAAGTAAGTCACAGGATGAACAAGTGCAAAAACCACAACAGAGATGCGACAGTAATAAGCTGTCCAAAACTTGAAATTTTAATTCCTCTTCTATGAAGGTACTGAAGAAACAAATTTCAAACGGGCGTATTCATTGGAACAAATCAGCTTTAATTTATGATCAGCACTTTCAGATCAACTTGTCATTTCCAAAGGGAGTCTGGAGACAGACTAGGAGTCGCGTACTAGTTCTGCACTTCAGTTTATTGGACTTTGTTTTATTAGTACTCTCTGTTTCTTATTTTAGTTTGGATTGTAAAAGATGACTTGTGTTCCATGAGGCTAGCTTTTTGTTGTATGCTAGACTCATTACTATGTATGAGAATGCCAATCAAGATTCATGATCCTTTATTTCTTTTTATGTATACATTAGGCTATGGATTAAAGCTGTTATTGAAAAAGTTAATATGATGAAGTCCAGTTGGTGGACAAAAGCTATTACAAACTAAGGTTGAGTTACTCAAGTGACTGAGCTCATTTCAGTTTGTTTCTTCAGTCCCTTCACAGAAGAATTAACATATGAAGTTTTGGACGGTTTATTGTTGCTTAACACTGTAACATTTAAGTATTTATTTTTCATTTTCACAAATAAAAAGGAAGTGAAGTCAGTCCTCTAACTTAATCCTGGGGACAGCTATCTCCTTGCATCTCTGATGTGGTATTTACTGGTGAATACAATAATATATTTCTATTTTATTGATACATATTTATCCAGGCATGTACTTATAAAATATGTTTACAGAAGAATGCCAGTCTATCAAACATATATGGAAAGTTTATGTTTGATAGACTGGCATTGATGATTTTTATTCTGTATTTATCAGCTGTCATTTTAAGATGTTTTAAAAAAAATGGTAATATTGTCTCTTCAAGATTCGCATGTTAGTTCATTGATTATATGATCATTTAATTATATGATCATTTAATTAGTGTGGTAAGTGGAGTTGAACATTTAGTTCTGATGAAGTCCAGTATTTTGCTGCAGACGACAGTGCTAAACCTGCTCTACTTTATTATTAAACATTTGGTTTACATATATATTTTTGCACTGCTGTACGTTTACATTCCTAATGCATCACTATTTGTTGACTCCTCGTATACATATAAAAAGTGGTGCGAGATGTACCTTTCTGGTTAATTATTTAAATCAAAACATCTGTCAGTCATAGTTCATATGTTGGTGTGAATGACCCGAGACATACCTCACTGGACTATATGAGCAGACACATGGTTGAGCTCTCAGAATATGTATCCCAGGCAGGTATGTCCCTAGCCTTGAGCAGCATACTACCCTCACCTAGAATGATGCCACAATATAAACAAAAAAAAACTTACTGGTCCAGTTTTTTGTGTCATTCAAAGGGGATCCAATTCTATCAGCTTGGGAAGCCATGGTCGACAAACCTCGCTGCTTTGCCAGAGACGGTTTCAGGTGGCACCTCTAGGCTTTTGGCTGCTGGCAAAGGCTCTTGCCTCCCTAACAGTGCCTTTTTTAGGTAAGGTCTCGAAAACATTACTGATGTAAAATGAACCAATCAGAACAAACACAAGGGTCATGTTGCTAAATGCTAGGAGCTTAAACCAAAAACTGCACTCCCTGGAAGCACTTCTATCAATAGAAGATACAGACGTCAGTGCAGTCACAGAAACCTGGTTCAAGGTCTCAGAGAATACTCCAGCCTTACAAGTCTACAATGCCTTCCACTTCTTTAGAACGCAAAATGAATGTGTGAAAACCAAAGGAGGCAGTGTTTCAATCTACAATACAGATAAATTCACCTTCCGTCTAGTTAGACTGGACAACTCCATGGAGTTACTCCAGATCCTGGTTATGATGGGGAAGGACCCCATCCAAGTCATAGCCAGTTATAGATCCCCCTCCATGGGTCACAATGCCCACAAAGCATACTTAAACAAACTGGAGACAATCCAAATTTTACCAAACACACTGGTTGTGGGAGATTTTCATTATCCCACCATCAACTGGGAAACCTATGCTAGCCCTAACTCACTAGCGCAAAAGTTCTTTAACTTTGTTAATTCAAACGCCCTGGAACAAATTGTCCATACCCCGACAAGGGGAACAAACATTCTGGATCTGATCTTCACCAACATCTCAAACAGATGCACTGCCGCAACTGTCTGACCCTAATTAGTTAAATCGGACCACAAATCAGTTACCTTCGAGCTGGCACTAACAACAGAACTCACAAAGGGTGAAATCAGACTAAAAAAACTTCACCAGGGAAAACCATGTCCTCCTAGGTGAAGGTATAACTGCATTCCAAGCCCCCCTCCAAGTTGGAAGTGGTAACTACACTAAAGTTTACACTAAAACCCTGTTTAATCACTTGCATTAGTGTACAAACTCAGCCATACCAGAAATAATCAGCCAGAGCCCCAAGTAAAAACAAGCTGCCAGGGTGGGCATCCAGCATCAACAAACTTTACAATAAATGCAAAAAGTTGCTGTCCAAGAAAACAAAAGCAAGGCCTCAACAATGGAAAAGAACCTTCTAAGCCTCAACAGAAAAATAAGACAACCTGACAAATCCTCCAAGGGCTCCTTTGAGTGAAACTTAGCAATTACAGCCAAGGATAACCATAAGGCCTTTTACAGCTATGCATGTAACCTAAAGGGTAGGACCCAAGCATGTGCAGAACTAGTGGCCAATGGTTTCATATACACCGACCCCGCAGAGATAGCAAGCCTGCTAGTGGATAGGTCTGGTGAAAATTTCACTCCCTATCCCCTCCTAACTTAAAAGAAAGCTTCCCCCACCCCCTACATACTTAAAGAGCAGGTCTTCAAAGCCTAGTCCAAAGCAAAAAACACAGCCTCTATGGGACCAGATGACATACCAGGCTGCTTTCTAAACGGGCTAAAACATGAACTAGCATCACCACCAAGTACCCTTTTCAATCATAGCCTAACCTCAGGCTTTGTTCTTGTGTAATGGAGAACAGCAACAGTTATTTCCCTCCACAAAGGTGGCCTAGCAACAGACCTGGGGAATTACAAACCTATAAGCCTAACCAGCCTAATCTGCAAGTCCATGCAACATATCATTATGGACCTCATAAGACACAGGTGACCTCCAAACCCTGGATCCTACCCAATTCAGCTTCAGGAAGGGCAGATCCTGCCTATTAAATCTGATGGATTTCTTTGAAAATGTGACCAGGCCATTGACAAGGGCAAATCTGTGCACACGGCATACCTTGATCTGGCAAAGGCTTTCGACACAATCCCACATTCAGGCATTACTGATAACTTGGCAAACTGAATGTAAACCCCTTCGTTGTAAGATGGGTTGCCAATTGGGTCACAAACCAGACACACTATCAAAGTGGGTGACTCCACCTCAACCAGTAGATTTGTTACCAGTGAGGTGCCACAGGGGTCAGTGCTAGGCCCCCTACAGTTGTCAAAAATAAGGGGTTGTGGTTAACCACATTTGCAGACAACTGCAAGCTAGGTGCAGTCACTGAATCCCCAAATGATGTCAGTATACTCCAGAAGGGTCTCTCACAGACCAACAACTGGTGTATTAGTTACAGTTTCAAACCAAATGCAAAGAAATGCATCATCGTTCCCTTTGGCACAATGTCCCCTCACACAATCAAATCAACAACAATATTCAAGTACCCATGAAGTAGTAAGGGACCTGGGATCAGAAGTTGACTGCGACCTTAACTTTGACCACCATATGTCTACTGTAGTAAGGAATGCTTTCTACATAGCACACCTTATTAGTAAAGGCATCACCTTGAGAGCAAAAGAAGTTATAACCCCCTATATTTTGGCACTTATCCAGCCCATAATTGAGTAGAACACCCCATCTGGCATATACCGTACTAAGCACTTGCAGGAAATAGAGATACCAAAGAGATTTCTAAAAAAGAGGATCAAAGGGCTCCAACATGTGCCTTACACAGACTGACTATAGTCCATATCATATAGACTTTTTAGGGGAGACTTATGCCTGGCCTACAGAGCATTCCAAGACCCAAACCTAATTAACTTGCTGCATATCTGTAAATCAAATGGGACTAGGGCTACCCATTCCGGGGTCCTAAATATGGCCTGCGACTTAAACAGGACATGCTGGAGGGACAGATTTATATCGCCCAGTGACTGCTGTGTCTTTGGAACAGGCACAGGAATTCATGTGAAACACAGCACTCTATGACACTGTTCAAGAGAAACCTGGACAAGTGGATAGGGCACTGTAAATTTTTACTGGGGACAGAGCCCACAACCCTCCTGGACATGGGCAGTCGTCATCACTAAATGCAGTCTTAGGTACTGACTAGCATTTCTATGGTATTACATTGGGATGAAACAGCTCAGCTTAAAAATGACCTCCGGGTCGATAGCTTGGTAATCTCCTATAATCCTAAGGACACTTCTATGTTTTTCCATTTTTTTCTGGGTGAGTCCTGTATGTATTCTGGTCACAGAATTTTGCTTCATTGGTCCCAGCTTCATATACTGTTTGCTCTAAACAATACAAATGCTGAACTAAAAGAAGCTTTTAAACAGCTCACAGCCTTAATCTTTTTCACTACCTGCCAGACAAAAGCTTACAGGCCCAACTAAAAATTGGATTGGTCTTAAGGTTGATAACTGTAAATGTTAATTATGTAACAAAACTGAAGTTTAAAATTTTGAAGTTGAAATCTAAATGTGACATGTTATCAGTAAGTAAATTTCCCTCCGGCATGGAGAGTAGCAGATGTGCTTGCAGAAAACTTGGGGTGCTAATTTCAGAATAAGGAAAACACTATATTAGAGTGCTGTAGAGATAGGGGGAGGTTACCCCATATAAAACTGCAAGCAAGATAACTGCTGCCACAACTAAAATAAAAAAACATATATATTTATATTCCATCAGACCATGGTTTCTTGCACATATTCAAGGGAAACCTGTTTACTCTGGTCAGTCACGGTAACTCATTCACACTTGGTTCATACATGGTTAGGTGCTAGGCAGTTTCCCTTGGTGAGAATCAAACCTTTACCTCTAGTCTGTGATGTAAACACCCTAACCATTATGCCAACCCCTAACGCTTTTCAGTACTGATTGATCAGTTTGCTACTACACTCATGCAGAACTAGTTGTGTGGGCTGCCTTGTTTCATTCATGCCTGCAGTACTTTAAAGATAACACCACATACAGTACTTTTGTTAAATGTAACTTAATTATGATGATAAATCTGAAGCATCCAATAATTGCAGTTTGCTTTCTGGCTTGTGGTGTGGCCATTAAAGACCTTATTCCACCCCACTCCCCCTGTTAAACAAATGAATTAATGAGTTGTAGAGTTAAAAAGCTGCTTTACTAGTCCAGTTGAAAAGCCGTGCATGTGTACATTTTATTTGATTTGTGAGCTGTCTGCCAGCAGTCAGGAGTGTCACTTCAATGACTGACTCCCAGCATGTGTTAATGACTTAAAATGCTGTCATGTGGACATGTCCCTGATCTGTTGTGATGGGCTGTAGTGGTATCGTTTTGCAAGGGAGCAACTATCGCATCACACCCAAATAGTTTTAGACTATCTGCTTGGGGTTAGCGAACCATCAAAATGTTTAGCAGATTGCCGCCCTTAATGGTAAAGGTAGTGAAGTTTCCTCTGGATAGGAGATCACTAGCAGTGGTGCAGGAATGAATTTAGTTGTTACTGTACTCCTGTATACCAGCTTTAGCAACTGTGCACACTGTGTATAGCCACAGCTAAATCCACAATTAAGTGTTGTATCATGCAGCACTGGTTTCAATTGAAAGACTTTTTGCCTACAAACACCAACCCTGCACAGGGTACACAATGCTACTCTGGTATGCAGCCTGAGTGTAACAGTGCAACTCCGAAGTGCTTGCCATTATTAAAGCGAATAGACAGTGCCACTTTGCTGAGACCCATAGCATAACAGTGTACTCTCACCAAAGCCTATTGTGTGCTTCTTGTGCTGTGCTCTTTCCCTTTTCTTGTTTAGTGATTTCTGACACAGTACAGTCTCGAGTCCCCTTAATTTACACTAGTTGCGATGCTGTGTGTCCTCTCTGAGGTAATTTTCTGTCCTCTCAGCTCTGCTCCCTGCCTTTAGTACTTACTGCTATCTGGCATCATATAGTCTTGTGTCCTTGTACGCTGTATAAGCTGCAGTTTTGTGTGTTTTAGCTGAAGTAATTTTGTCTTTCGAGCTGTAAAGTTACACTGTTCTGTTTTTATAAAGTATAGAGGTTGGAATGCTGTGCTTTGTAGGAGGTACTGTGTGCCCTGCTGGTCTTGTGTAACGCCCTCCTTTCCTCTATTGCTGTAGTATCAGCACAGAACTCGGCATGCTCTGGGAATATATGGCATACATTAGTATTCTGCACAGATTGTTTTTGGGTGCATTGAGTACTGTCAGTCAAAGTGTTGCTTCTGTCAACTTGGTGAGCAAGTTGTGCATACTGTTTAATAATTCACAGATCATCTTTTGACTCAATTTTCCCCATATGGCTTTTTTCCTGTTTATCTTGAACTTGAGTCTTTTTTTTTCCTGCTGCTTTTTCTGAGTTTTCTCACCAGTGTTGCTGCTATACAGTGTGAAAAAAATTTAATTTTTGGTTTAAAATGACAATACTATTTCATATTGTATTTGCAGGTAACATATGTCGATCACCAATTGCTGAAGCAGTTTTCAGGAAGCTTGCAACAGAACGTGGTGTTGTTGACCAGGTAAGTCTGTTTTTTCTGCTCTAATTCGAACCATTTTAAATGATATACAGAATAAAATGTAACCAGCTATTAAATATTTGATCTGTTCCGTTTGAGAAGGAAATGCAACAATTTATGTCTTTCTCATCTAGTGGAGGATAGACAGTGCAGCAACATCCACTTATGAAATAGGAAGCTCTCCGGATTACCGGGGTCAGGCCTGTATGAGAAAGCACGGCATTACCATGAGCCATATTGCTAGGCAGGTACTGTACCTTATGTTTTCATTTTTAAATGTTTAGTTTTGTGAATTGTCTTTTTTGTTGCAGTGGGTCATAGACAGTGCAGCTGTTTCTGACTGGAATGTGGGGCGCTTCGCTGATGCTCGTGCTCAGAGCTGTTTAAGAAAGCATGACATTGAAACAGCCCATAAGGCAAGACAGGTAGACAGCACTTTTTTGTTTTAAAGTAAATACACTGTACTTATGCATTGTTTTTCAGTTAGCTGTATGTTTAATAGTTGAAAGAACCAAGACGTTTGTGAGTGAGGTGACGTAAAATTGATTTTTATTTATTTTATTTTTTTAAGAATTTTGGTCCCACTTTTTCATACATGTAGATGTGATTGTGCGTTTCCAGTTTTGGTTGTCATCTTACAGAAGTGACTTCAGTGTGGACCACTCCTGATGGGAAGAGTTAAAAATGTTATAATTGTTGAGTTTGGCTGGTCTTTGGTTTGATGTTTATATCGAATTAAACTAAAACATTGATAAGCTTATGAGCCATATTGATGAATTTAAGATGTTTAGCAGTTTTAGTAGATTTTTTTCCAGACATTGTAAAGTTGTAATTGTGGTTTGTATTTATTACTTTTGTAATACCCATGTCTTGAACTTTTGCACATCAGTGTGCATTCTTTTATTTTCCATTAATTA
The DNA here is from genome assembly GCF_019279795.1 of Protopterus annectens. NCBI lineage: Eukaryota > Metazoa > Chordata > Ceratodontiformes > Protopteridae > Protopterus > Protopterus annectens. The sequence continues at coordinate 59,454,361 of NC_056726.1, read as the reverse complement.
CTTTTGCACATCAGTGTGCATTCTTTTATTTTCCATTAATTTGTACAGCCCTGATATAGTTCTCATCAGTGTATGCTCTACCTGAATTTTGTTTACATGCTTGCATTCATCTGTTATACAAGTTTTGCTTTGTATACTCTGTTGATGTAAAGAAATTGTAAAACTTTTGAGTAATGGCTATTGAGGCTTAGGTTGTACTTAAAAGTGGTCCTTGGACCAGTTTACTTTCCTGGTTATCAAATATGTACTACCAATTTATGTGGAAGTATAAATGATTAGCAGATTCCACGTGTGTAAATTAATTGTTGTTCTCTAGTCCTACTTCTAGTTTTTAGAAGGATCAAAACTAGTGCATTGGCTAAGTTTACTGGCTTTATAGGTGAACTAGTCATTTGACTTCCTTCTGATTTATGTATTTGAGCATACTGATGCTTTAACTATGCATGAGCTGTACAGCTGAGTGGTTCAGATTAAGTGCAAGTACTTGTCTTGAATGGAGTTTTCTCACTAATTCTTGTAAAAATCCTTTAAGCTGAGCTTATTATTATTATAATTTTTGTGCATGTGTTTATCTGTCTGGCCTGGGTCATGGCTGAAAAGAGTCTCTGGACTGCTTTCATCTATTTGATTTATCAAATAATAAAAATAATTTTAAAATACTGATCCATATCGAAGTATCTGCAGTCAGAGCATACAGACAGCTGCAAAAATAGCATTAAGAAAAGAAATGATACAAAAGTTGTTAAGATGCCATAATTGCAAAGTGGTCACTATCAGACAGTGTTGTATCTAGTTTGCTTGCTTGAATGTATTAGTTTGTGTAGAGCTTGCATAACAAAACATTTGTTCACAGATTTATGAGCCACGTATTTTCTTGGCTCAGAGGTGAAGGGACTATCCCGAAATATTAAGTTGTCATAATTTAAGGACCTTCAGCTAGAAAGCTTTTTCTCATTGTCTGACCCTCCTTTTGCTTTTCTTTAGCCAGGGCTTGTTTTTAAATGGAGTATAGACACAGAATGCGAATTGGAATAAGTATGCATTCCTGTAATCTTTCCAGCTGTTAGATGTGCGTCTGGCATCATGTTGCCATGGCATCTGTAGCTTTCTCTGTGTATTTATCTTCCTTTGGCAGTATGTTGCAAAGGATGGCTTGCCTTTCTAAGGCCATGCTTAATTTACCATCAAGTTCTACAAGTGACATTCTTGTTTTCCTGCTTGTTCATACTTAATTTCTGTTTTGCATTTTCCAGTTGCTTGTGTCTGTGAAACACAAATGTTAAAATGGTGAAAACAGCTGCTTATCTTGGTGTTTGTGAAGCACTTTGACTTCAGACTCTCCTATGACCACCATTTTTTTTGTGGTGCATAGGAAATCCTAAGTTGTACAACTTTATCCTTCATTTTAATCCTTAATGTCCCACTGTGATCCTCGTTTATTAGGTTCATCATTGAATGCATTTCCCCTCTGGCATATGCCTTGCTAAGCACCTAAATCAAAATGAGGGACCTCAACATTTCCTAAAATAAAAAACATCTTTGGTTACAGTGCCCTTTGCTGTTTTGATAGATTAAAACTCCTGTCCTTCTACTTGGTGTCACTTAGGCTCCTGGGGGGGCGACCTATGCTTAGCCTTCCATGACCCAGCACTGTTTAACCACATCTAAGCAGAACCAGTGGCAAATCAAAAACTCTGCATAGAGACCTAAACTTAAACATAAGCCTCAACAAAGGGCTTGGCAGTACCAATCTGTTGTATTCCCCATTTGTGGAATAGGTTGCCCTTGTGTATTAAGGATCGTAGGAAGTTACTAGACTATGGACCTGGAGGTCATTTCAAGCCTAGCCGTTTCACCCCATTGTAATACTATAGATACTCTAGTCAATACCCAGGATTTTCTTTAGTAATGACTGTCTATGTCTAGGGGGGTTGTGGGCACTATCCGTGGTATGAATTCACAGTGCCCCATCCACTCTTCCAGGTTCCTTTTGAACAGCATAGTAGAGATGCTCTGATTCACATGAGTTGGCACCCTATTCCAAAGACACGGCAGTCGCTAGGAGACAAGTCTGTCCCACCAGCACATCCTGTTCAAGTCGCAGGCCATATTTAGGTCCCTGGAATGGGTAGCTCTAGTCCCATTTGATTTTCAGATGTGAAGCAAATTCATTAGGTTTGGGTCAGAGATTGCTCTTTAAGCCAGGCACAAGTCTTTTCTAAGAAGTCTAAATGATACAGAGAATAGTGATAGGGACTTTAGTCGGTCTGTGTAAGGCACATGCTGGAGTCCCTTGAAGCAGTGCACTTCCACCAACAAACTTTTTCACCTTCAGTAGTTTATTGTTAAATTAATTTTGGAAATTTCTTCAAAGTACTTTGTAGAATTTAAAGATTTGTTTATATCCTCAATATAAGAATATCATTGTCAAAAACTCAAGGTGTATGATTCATTAACTTTAAATCTTTCAATATTTTTGTTATTTCTAACAAACTGTTTATTAACAAGTGCAAAAAGAAGTGAAAAAGTATCCATCCTTGTTTAGTTCCTTTATAATATCCAAGCTGTTTGATATGAAAGACCCAATCACTGTAAATGCTGTGGATTCTCCATAGATGTCTTGCATTATGATAAACTCTTCTGGAAATCCTTTCTTAGGATAGTATTTCCAGTTAATTGTATCAAAGGCCTTTTCTAGATGTCGACTTATTATGCTAGTGTAAATGAGATCGCTCTTCTTGGTCTTCGTAACGGTAAGCTTAGAAAGAACCTATAAACTACTGTCGTCGTACTTCATTTTTTATGTAAAGCTTTGAACTCAGTTTCAGAAGCTTGCACGCATTAACTGTGGTGCTGCTTATTTCATTTAAAAAAAAAAAAAAAAGGCACTGTTTGGTGTACATCCAGTGGCTGTGAAACTAGCTTTGGAGAAGTTAAGAACTGCAGTATTACACTGGTAGTTGAGTGCTTTATATATGTGCTGTGCACTCCTGAGTGTGTCATCCTTCAGATGAGATGTTAAGTCAAGGTCCCATGTACTTGAGTTGGTGGTAGCTCAGGTGAATGTAAAAGAATCCATAGCAGATATTGAAATAAATAGGAAGTTCCTGATGCCCTGGCCAAATTTCCCCTTATAGTATAAATGCCACCTCTGGTCTCCCATGAAAAGGGATCACTAGCTTAGTGGGACTAATCCAATCAAAAAAGAATACATTTTTTTAATATATATAGATCTAGGACATTTGATCGAATGATCAAACGTCTGAATCCATTAAGAGCGAGCATACTTATGCGAAAGTGCTTTTCACCAAAGAAGCAGTTTCGCGTAAGTATGTCTATTGCCGAGGCCGTACTATGGTGCAGATAAGGGAAAATTCCCTTTTCCCCCACTGTAGTGCGGTCTCGGAGGGCGAATATTAAAGTAAGGGGGTTATGGGGGGTGCAGGGGGGCAAAAACGTAAATGTAGTGTTTTTATTGACACGCTTTATTGAAAGGCTTAGTGGTAACTTGCTATGGCTGTTTTTCCTTCCTTTTCAGGAAAATACCTTCACATTGTCTTGTGCACCTGTATCATTTTCCCTCTCTGTAAAGGTCTGAAATGAGACGAGCTGCATCTGTTAGTTTCTTGTCCTAGTCCTGTTTGTTCGCATACACTCTTGAATGGCCTCTAGAGTTGCACACACTACTCAGAATTTGATCAGACTAGGGATTGAAGTAGTGGAAGCATGACCTCCTTGATTTTAGAAGTGTGATCAACACTCCTATATTATTTTCTGGCTCTGTTGCCAGCAGTATCACTTGATACAAATTACAAAGAAAGAGCAGAATCAAATGAGCAAAGTTTTGAGCCCAAAAAAATATAAAAATCAGCAAAACAAAACTGGCCCAAGGAATGCTATAGTGTTTATTATTCACACCACATGCAAGCTTTCACGTAGAAGTACTTTCTCAAGTGTAACCATAAAGCAGAAGAAAGGGCAGAGCAATTATAAATATTGTACTAATGAAAGTATTATTTGGTTAACGCATCTTATTTTTTACTAAAAAAAACTAGTCACTGTTAAATATATGAATATTTAAAAATTTGCACATCTGAACATGTATGCATATAAATCTCTTATTTCCCCAACTGTGTAGAACATTTGGCTTTCCAAGATGGCTGTACACTGATCAATGGCTTAATTTCAGCTCTCCCAGTGTGAAAAAAGAAACTGCTAGATAAGGACTTCTGCTCATTTTAGTAAAATTCACTTACTGGCTAGTAAGTACAGTACCTGGATACCAGCAAAGAGGAAATTTATAGCCTGAAAGAAAATAAACTAGAAAAGTTGAAGAGAAAACTGACTGGGAAGCATCCTGCAGCTGTTCAATGAAAAGCAGTTCAAGCTCCAGCTTAGGTACAGGAGATGGATTCCAGAAATTTAGAGGAAAAAGAATGAGGCAAATGTGTTCAGATATGATTAAACTAAATGAAACATTGAAAAAGTATGCAACATAATGTTGGAAAAAGAATGGAAGAAGCTTTATACAGCTATTCAAATGAACTGATTAAAACTGCAAAAATCAGAAGTTGAAGTAAAGAAAAGGCTGGCTGATTTATGAGACTGGTCAAGAAGAGCTGTTTCTGACACTGGTAGTGAGAGGACAGAGCATGTAGAAAAAGAGATTTTTTGCTGTTCCAGAGAAACTGGAAGGAGCAGATTGTATTAATTTTATGAAAGCACAAGTAAGTAACTGGACCGGTATTCCACAACAGGATTTGTTAATTGAAAGTGTATTCTTCAAACCTGGCCATGAAAGCAGACAAGATCTGTATTAGTAAAGTAATCATACTAGCAGAAAGAGTTGATGGTTATTAAACTGTAGAAGAAGGGCAAAATATTAAAAATTGAAGTTGGTAGTGTGTTCCTGGAAAATGATTATTCATTGTACACCAGGCAGTAGAGAAGCAAATTTATCCCAACAACCAGAGAATATCGAGAGTCAGGTCCAAGATTCAAGCTGCTGTATCAAGCTGTCTTCAGAATATTTTTTCCTGGATGAGGATGATCAGATTAATTTTTTGACACAGAACAGGCTAAGGAGGAAATACAAAAGTTTGTCCAACAGTGAGTCATCAAATGAAATGGAACTCTGCTTCTCATTCTTCTGATGATGAGAGAGACTTTGCCAATGAAATGTTTTCCAGTGTTGCAAAGGAAAATGCTTTAGTGGCAGAAGAAACGCACAGGAGTTAACTAGAAGAATTGGGATTACCTTGGACTTCGGAGACTGGGGTTGGGAGATGGTGATGAACAGGAAGAAGACCAGCAACACGGAAATTATACACCACTCCTATCCTAACAAATTTAAAATGGTCTTCAAAGAAAGAAAAACTCACTTCTTGCTACAATAAAATAGATACATCTGCCGCCAATCTCTCTTATAGGTCTTACCATTGCCATAGCTTAAAGCACTGTCTTGAACTGCACAACTAACTACAGCACTCTGTCATTAATCATCCCGAAAAATGTCCTATTAAAAAAAAAACTCATCACTTCCTGGCGAGGCATCTCCATTCTAGCAACAAATTCTTATTGCTCACAAACAAGTCAAAATAATGTTGCAGGGACTTGCTGTACTCTCAATACATTGCTAAACTCTGGAATAGTTATCTCACACAATAAAACTCTCTGGTAAACCCAACAGTTTTAACTACTGCGCTTAAACAACATCTTTACCAATCCTGGTCCTGCATATACTCCTCATCAAGTTAAGACTTTATGCTCACCGCACGATACTCCTCCATAAAACAGAATACTGTCAACCTCTGACTGAAGTGACAAAGCAATTTTTATACTTAACTGCTGCATGTACAATCCACAGAGTTGCACATGGGCTTACTCTTTAGTAATTTCTGTCTCTGTAAAATCTTAGAATGGACGGCGCAGTGGTGCAATGGTTTGAGTTGTCGCCTCACAGCAAGAGGTTTTCTGGTTTGTCTGCTGGAGTGCCTTCTGTGCGGAGTCTGTATGTCATCCGTGCGTTCATGTGGGTTTCCTCTGGGTGCTCCCTAGTTACAAAGACGTGTCTGGAACAGAACCGTTTTTGCCCAGGCCTTCGCTGAAAATTGGCTCGTTCAAAGTTGGACTTTTCCGGTAAACAAATGCTAAATAAAAGAAAAGTAAAAGTATAAATGTAACTACTGTTTATGTACAAATGTAAATAGAAATGTAACTGCTCTTAGTTTAACTGGAATTAAGTATAATGCAGTGTAAACAAATGGAACTTTTCTTCCTGGGCCTCCACTGGAAATGGGTATTGTGCAGTCAGATAGTCCTGGTAAACAAAGACAAATAGTGAAAACATGTGGGACTATAAAGCATCATTCACATTTATGAAACATGGCATTTCATGATATAAATTGCATGTTGTATAGTAAAGTGTTTTTTTTTTAGTTTTAAGAAATGTAGGCATTATAATGAAAAAGGAAAGAAAGACTGGACAAAAGCACATTTGAAATAATGAGCTGTAATCTCAGGCTGTTGGGATGGGGTGTAAAAGTGCATTAAATACAATATGTGAAGAGTTTTTAAATATTTTATTTCACTTTTCTATAGGTGAATGTTTGTTTGTTTGAATCTACGGGCAAGTTTTTTGCTCATGTTTTTAAATGTTAGACCACTAGTTTTCCATTAGCAAATATGTTCAGTGTTGGTAAAGAAGTACACACTGCTCTTATGTTCCCATGGAAACAAGTTGACTAGAGGTGAAGGCAGTAAATCGAGAGGTCTGGACATTGTTTACTGAGAGAAATATAAAATTAAAAGGTAAAAGAACAAGCAGCTCAGTAAAAAAAAAGTTTGAAATTATTGGTAGTGAATAAGAGCAGAATTTCTGGTAACTAAATACTTTAATGCATTTGCTACAACAGTGTTTAATTTAGTTTTATTTAAAGATGGCCAGTGCTCGTTTTCTTAAGGCTAAAAATTTGTGTTTTTGCAAACAACATATAAGCGTTTTTTTTTCCCAGTTTTGAAAGATAAAAACAGATAAGCACAGGCTGTAATGTGTTCTTTAGCAAGGATAACCTTCATGCCTGTATGTGCAGCTGTCAATTTGGGACAATTACTGCTATCAGGAGGGTTAAACTTTGTTATGCAAAGATGTAGGTAGTTTTTGTGTGTTTAAGTTAATAGGTTATGGGAGTGGTGTGTGTGTGTGTGTGTGTGTGTGTGTGTGTGTGTGTGTGTGTGTGTGTGTGTGTGTGTGTGTGTGTGTTTTTAGGGGTTTCATTAAAACAAAATGTTTTATAGAATTGTGTCAGTTAGAAATGTAGATGAGAAAAAACAACTGTGTGAAGGATTAACCTGCCAAACATTAGTGGTGTACGAAGCACAAAAGCTGTAAATGGATATTTAAAAAAAAAAGCTGTCCTATATAATAGGTGGGAATAATAATTTTTTACCATAATGGGCCACACCAAGTATATTATATTGTGCAGATTTATTGGCTGGAGGGCTTCTTAATCATCTTATCTCGTTTTTAGTGTCTTTATAAATTCTGTACAGTTGCTTGGCTCTTGGCTCATTTATTCAAAGCAAAGCACTTTTATTGAATAATCACACTTTTTTATAAGCTGTTTAAAGTGTGCTGCTGTATCTATACCTTTACGTTTGTTTGTAGAAACATTTCACTGCAGACATAAATTTACTGTGGTTGTGCTTTTGCATTGGGTGGACTGGGGATGATTATCTGGTCTATTTGATCTGGGAACACACAAAAGGGTTCTAAGTATTGTTGTTTTTGTTTTTATTTTATTTATTTATTTATTTTTTTGCACTGTTCTGATAGCATAGACTAGATTCAGCAGGTCTGAATCTAGCCGGTTTGTTGATCCACATGAGCACTAAACCAGCCATCTTAACATTAAGCAGGGCTCCCTGCACCCTTGTGGCAGATTGAGTGTGGATCTAGCCTTGTCGGAGCTGGGGATTTTTAGAGGAAGATTCACTGTGTGCTTTACTATTGGTAGATTAGCTTAAAAGTGTTTTAATTTCACCTGTATTTAAGCTGCTCATTTGTGTGTTGCTGCACACCATACAACAGGGGGTCAGTGGTGTCTTGTTTTGTTTTAGATGCAAATGACTTGAAACTCAAATTTTCCCTTTGACATGTCAGTGGAACCCTCCTAAGCTTCCCTGCTGCATTACAAGAGCACTGAGCAGCGTTGCCATGCTTATCCAGTAAAACAAGTAATGTTGTTAGTCCAAGGCACAAAAAAATGGTCAAACTATTCCACTCCCTTCCCTAATAGAACATATGGTAAAAAGCCTGCTGTAATGGATGAGCAGTTACCCTTCATTTCACCAGCCATCCTGATCGATACTGAGGCAATGTAGTAATTGCTTCATGTATACTGAGAACCACTTATTCCTAAAATAAACCAATACCCTATGTGAGAGATGTAATTACACTTTGAAATTGGAGTCGGTTCTCTCATGTAACAACCAACCGGAGGTCTAACAGGCTGCCAGCACACAGTTCACCTCTCTCACAAAATGAGGTGGTAATGCACAAACTCACATAAGTGGACGTTCTTACTAGAAGCCTGCCAAAAGATCAGAGACCTCCCAGACATAAACCAGTTGCGCACACTGCTATGCAAATAGAAACCACTGCAAATAACACATACACCAGTGTTTCAGAAAATAAGCCCCTAAGGCAAAACACCTTAATACCCAATGTCTCAGTCTTGGGTGACTGCATAGTGAGAGACGCACAGATGTCCCTCCCACCAGATTGGTCAAGTAGAGTCTGTCAAATCGCACGTGCACAAAAGTCCATCTGCAGCAAGTACCATTATGACTCTGTCATAGTCCATGTTGGGGTGAATGACTTGAGACATACCTCTCTGGACTGTACGAAGAGAGACATGACTGAACTCTCAAATTGTGTCCCAGGCAGGTATGACCCTAGCCCTAAGTAGCATTTTGCCATCACTCAGGATGATGCCACAATATAAACAAAAGATGATTGCCTTCAACAATTGGCTTTGCTTGTGATGTCAGTCCAGGGCGATCCAGTATCTGTCAGCCTTGGAAGACATGGTCGACAGGCCACACTGCTTTGCCAGAGATGGTCTGCACCTTTCTCCTCTAGGCTTTTGGATAATGGCAAAGGCCTTTTAAGGCAATGTCAGAATAAAGTTTCCAATGTAACAAAATCCACTCGAGACAAACTCTAGGTTCTGCTGTTTAATGGTAGGAGTCTAAACTTGAAACTGCACTCCCTGGAAGCACTCCTCACCTTGGAAGATGCTGACATCTGTGCAGCCACTGAGACATGGTTCAAAGCCATGGATAGCACCCCAGCCGTGCAAGGCTACAATGCCTTCCACACATTCAGACCTCAAAATGTACATGAAAGAACCAAAGGTGGAACTGTGTCCAACTTAGTCAAGTACCCCTCGAGACTGGTCAAGCAGAACGAGACTCACTATAACTACTCCATGGACAGTTAACTATAGCCAAAATACCCTGGCATGTCATTGCTAGCTATAGGTCCCCTACCATAAACCAAGAAAAACATATCGCCTACTTGGACTTACTGGAGTCATTCCCAATACATCCCAACATCTTAGTCATGGGAGATTTCAGCTATCCTTCCATCAACTGGGTGACATCATACATGATCATGAACATGGTTGCCCAGAGATTCCTGGACTGTTTCAATGCAGATGCTCTGGAACAGATGGTTTGCACCCCCACAAGGGGCTGAAATATCCTAGACATACTTGCCAATATAGGGGGTCACTGCACTCTACCCTGTGTGCCATCCCGGGAACTAATGGCTCTGCTGGACAGAGGCACAGGGAACTAATCTAAGGGGGCAGCAAAAGCCAACACATTCTGGCTAGGCTTACTGATGCCCTTGGGCAGATAGCGTAGTACTTGCCTATCAACCTATGGTAAGGTCAGACCATACTAAACCTGTCACCATCACAGGAGCAAAAAAAAAAATTTCCAAGGCAAACTACAGCCTACTAAATGATCGTATAAAAAGTTGTGAACACCCCTCAATCACATACTGCAGTGACTCCTTTGCAGAGGTGTACATAAATTCACTGTATAAACACTAAACTGTCCTGTATCTGACCGGATTAAAACTGGGTTCTCCCAAAAAAAAAAAAAGCCACCCTGATGGACCTCGAATATAAAGAGATTATGTAACAAAAGGAAGAAAGTGATATCTAAGAACAAGAGGGAGCTGACTCGGCAGAGGAAAAATTCCCTCCACAACAAGCAAATCAGAATAAAGTCCTGTAATGCTAATTACGAAGCTAAAACAGCATCCCTAGCTAAAGATGAACATAAAGCATTCATCAAATACATCCAGAATGTAAAAGGGAATGCCCAGTTATATGCTGAACTGGTAGTAGATGGTACCACTCAATGCTATGCTGGCGGAAATTGCCAACCTGCCAGCTGACAGATTTGGTGCAAACTTTACCTCCCTGTCCCCACCAGCTATACCCCAAAGCATACCTGACACCAGTCCTCTGCCTAGTACCTGTAGAGATAAGGTCACATCTTTGCGTTACAAGGCCAAAAACATGGCCTTAGTATAACCAGATAACATCCCAGGTCACTTATTAAGAGATCTAAAACAGGACCCAGCAGACCCACTTGGCATTCTCTTTAACAATAGCCTGAGAACTGGCTTTGTTCCAGCAGAGTGGAGAACAGCAACAGTAATCCCATTGCACAAAGTGGGGCCGTCAACCGACCCAGGGATCTATAGATCCATAAGTCTAACCAGCCTCATCTGCAGGGCCATGGAAAGAATTCTCATGGACCTGATCATTAAGGACATGGGCAAGCTTCAAACTGTATTATTCCCAACCCAGTTTGGCTTCATTAAGTGTAGATCATGCTTGTTAAACCTAGTAGACTGCTTTGAGTCACCAAAGCCCTGGATGAAGGTAAGAAAATGCATGCTACCTATCTTGACCTAGCCAAGGCTCTTGACACAATCCCCCACTCGGGTGTCATTGAGGAACTCTCCCAGCTGGGGATTAACACTTGCATGACTAGATAGGTAGACACTTGGCTCACTGACGGAACACACACTGTCAAAGTTTAGAGACTCCACCTCTACCAGTAGACCCGACACCAGTGGGGTGCCACAAAGATCTGTGCTGGGACCCATTTGGAATCTATTTTTTGGAAATCCAGGCTAAAGTAGATGGCATTTGGCTTACCATGTTCGCTGATGATTGCCAATTGGATGCAATCTTTGAGTGTCCCAGTGATAACATATTACAGGGGGGCTAACAGACAGATGACTGGTGTCAAAGCCATGGTCTAAAACTAAATAAAAAAGTGCATTATTTTGCCCTTTGGCAAAACGAAATTCACTGCTAATTACAATAATGATGGCCCCCCTCCCCCAGTTCAAGCCCAGTGGGTGCGGGATTTGGGAGCACAGGTTGATAGCAATCTGAACTTCGACCACCAAGTTTCCACAGTGGTAAGGAAAGCCTTCTACGTTGCACATCTCATAAGTAAGGGCATTGCATCCAGGTCTGAGGATGTTATAACGCCGGTGTACTCGACCCTCATCAGACCAGTAATAGAGTGCAATGCTCCCTTCTGCATGTACCTCTCCAGACACTTGCAGCAGGGTACAGGGCCTCCAGACCATAACTTGTATGGATAGACTGAAAGCCCTATCACTGTACTCCTGTATTGTATAGGCTGCTGAGAGGCAACTTGTGCCTGGCCTACAGGACACACTCTGACCCTGCCCTGATGGGTATGCTGCACATCCGCAAGTCAAATGGCACAAGAGTCGCTCGCTCTAGGCATCTTAACCCTGCCTGTGACATTAACAGAACATGCTAAGGAGGCCTATATATCTCCCTGGAATTTAGGATGGATATTCTGCAGAGTATCTGTGACAAGGACAAATGTGAGTACTTGTACTAAGAGTAACATCCTAGAAGAGCTGCAGTAGTGATAGAGTAGGGAAGAAAAGGTAGTGATGGTAATGATAGATTTGTGGTAGTAAGTGGCTACTTGCTAGGGAGGAGTATTACACCAGCATGTACTTGTATTCCACCTAAAACTGCTGTTATGGCGCTTAAGTATAATTGTCTTTCAGCAGGGAATATTATGTCTAGATAGGGACTGAAACTTGGTTTGCAGTAGCAGGGGGTATCTGGGGGACTTGGAAGGGAAATATAATAAAAGAAGGTAGATTTCCAAATTTATATCAGATATTTGGTATGGAAAACATGAATTCAGTAGTAGAAACTCTAATTTACATATTATTCCCCAGGGTGCAATAACTGGACTAGACAAATTATATCTCACAGGAACATGTGTATTTATTTGAAAGCTTTAACACATCCAGTAACTGCTGTAGATTATGCATCAATGACAATAGGATAAAATGCAGGGTGATTGCATACAAATGACACTGGTATTTCCCAAACTATTTGCTAAACAGACAAATTTAAGGAAGTAGTGAAAATTATTTGAGTTGTTGGCGAAGGTAGAACTTTCTTGAAGTTACAGCTAGTGAGTGGAATAAAATGAAAGTGGAGATTAAAAATAGTGTAGAAATTAAAAAAAAAAAAAAAAAAGATGGTTAAGAAGTAACAAGAATTATTTAGAGGGCTAACGGAAAGGGGGATCTCACAGAACAAGAAGAGGTGCCTTTGCAGAGTGATAAAGAGAAAATAAAAGGTGTACCTGGATAATGTGCGTGAGTATAGAAAGGCTGCTGTTAAGCAACTGTTTTAACTCCAGAGCACAAAAACCTTTAGCACAACAACTTGGGTTGTTGCCAAACGCAAGGAGCTTATAACAAAAACAAATAACCAGAAAATCTGTAGCAGTATTAGTGATGTTTCATAAATTTTATGAAAATTTGTAGAATGCAGAGGAAAGCAAGTCCAAGAAAAAGCACAAATGTAAATATTTATGGAAAATTTAGATATGCCAAAGTTCAAGGTAGATGAGGCTCAACGATTAACAGTTAAGTGAGGAGGTGAGATAAAAATGATGGAATATATTCTTTCTGCAGGAAAATGTCTAGGAATAGATAGTATTCCTGAGGAAATTAGGAAGTTAGGAGGAAAGAGAGTTAAAGATCTAGAAGGTTTTGTTTAACGGTATTTTTTAAAAGGTTAAGAAGCAACTACATCGTAGAAGAAATCTGTGGTGGCTGTAATACTTATAAAGACCCATCAGACCTCTCACTTTTCATATAGGCTCATTTCAGTTTTAAGTCATGATTAAAGTGTTTGTGAGTAGTGCAACAGGAACCACACACACCTTTGGTGCAGAAGGCTGAGCTTCTATTCCCATACCAGGTAGATGGCTTACCGACGACGTCACTGCACTGCAGTGTAGGGGGTGTGCTGCACTCATCTGAGTGTGTCATGCTTTGGATAAGATGTTAAACTGAGGCCCCATCTGCTCGAGTTGGTGGTAGTTCAGGTGGATGTAAAAGATCCCACAGCAGTTATCGAAAAAAGTAAGGGTAATTTACTTATATACAAGAAGCACACTCATTTACAACATATTTACAGAGGTACAAATATATTTACACACATTCATGTTTTTTCTTAAATCATACTGAATTTTCATCCCCTTTAGCCCCCATTGCTTTTTCCATAACCACCATCTGATTTTACATCCACCATCACCCCTTTTTCCTATTTTTTGCACAGGGGGATGGATGGGGTGTCACTTCAACAGTGACAGTCATCTTGAGCTAAGGTTTACATCAGATGGCTAGCCCTGCTGCAGTTGTTCTTCCACACCACATACTCGCATGCACACTCACACCTGTGCCCAGTTCTCCTACTGCATAGCTTAGGAGTGCGGGAGGAAAGTAAAGCACCTGGAAGAATCCCACGTGAACACTGGGAGGACATGCAGACTCCACACACAAGGCACCCCAGCCGAGAATCAAACCAGAGAACCTATTGCTGTGAGGCAACAGTGTTCTCCACTGCCCCCCTGTGCCACCTGCCTCATATTGTTGGTAAAATCTGTTTACCATTTAAACATAATTTCATTTATCCTTTCATTCCATATAACCCATATGACATACAATAGCTTTTTATCTATTTCTTTTAACATAGTCTTTACTTCTATTCTTGTAATATCAATATTTAATCATAGCCATATTTATTTTATCCACTTCTTTTATATCTTTGAAAAAGTCTTTGTTACATAGTTTTCCTCATAACTTTTTACTCTCGTAAATGTTTCTAAAGCACGTGCTGTGTAGTTTCTTCTTCTCGGCAATGTAAACATTCTATCACTTTTTATGTAGCATGTTTCGTTTTAGTGATAACCTCTCTATTACCAGTCTCCACAAAAAAAATCTTGTCATTCTACTTTTTTATTGGTACTACTTGCTTCTTATTTTTGTAGCTTTCATTTTTTTTTCATCTGTTAGGCGTTCCCGTGGTTTTACAGGTCTACTTCAAATACACGGAATTTCATTTATCCGAATTTTAAGTGATCGAGATGATAACACCAAACTTGCATTTAAATGCACACTCGCAACACCAACATTTTCACCAGGGAAAGGAGACAGTTGGGCTGTATTTGGGAGTTTGTTCTTTTCCCCATTATAGTGTGATCTCAGAGTTGGTTTATTTAGTTGAGGGGGTGGGGGCACAGCCTCCCCACATTGCGGTGTGTGGGTGCCAAAGCCCCACCACTTAGCTGGGTTTGATATGCTTCAGTTTGTTGTTTTGTCCATGTTGGCTGACTGCTTCCTTTCCCTGGTGAAAATATTGATGGTGTTCAAGCTCAGTGTTCTTATCTCTTATCTCGGTCGTTTAAAATTTGGGTAAGTGAAATTTTGTGTATTTGAAGTAGACCCGGTTTTACATAGTAATGTTTTATTGTTTACATTCTTAGAACATAGTTTACTTTTTATAAAAAAAAATCTATTATTTTCGTTTTATTTCTTCATTTATACACTTTTTTCTCTCTTTTTTTACCATACTCCAAAATTTACCGTACTGTTTACTACTAGTATCTCATCTCTTTCATTTATTCACTTTAACAGTTTGTACAAATGTATCAAAACAGGATTATACCACTGGGTTAATTAGCCCTAAACCTCCTTCCTTTTTGTTTACATAAATTATCTGCAACAGTTCTTTTCAAATACTGACTTTATCGAATAAGACAGGTTTTGTTTTATTTCTTAAAACAAGTAGAAGCTTCACAATGTGGAGGGTGTGAAGTTCACTCCTTGAAATTTGTTATGCAACTGGTTCACTAATAAAAAATGAACTTTAAATAAGTGCTACAAAATAATAAACAGTAGGTAGTCAAGGGTTAAGAATGAAATTATTTTTTATTAAAATAACCTTTATTTAAAACAGACACATTGTGTGTTTCAGCATAGCAATAACCCACGCCTGGGTGTGGGTAATGCTGGATTTACCCACGGTTGGTGTGGTTTGGTCATGAGGGTGAAGCCCGAGCCCTTCTTCCTTGCTTCCCTTCTGCAGCTGTGTGGTATTCTACGGCAGTTCTGATGTACTGCGCATGCGTATGCTTACGCAGTACATCAGACCTGTGGGCGGAAGCAATGGAGAAAGCAAGATCTCAGTTTCTTTTTTACAAGTGTCTCGCTAAGGAGTTTAACATAGCGCGACCGCTTTAAAAAAAGCAACAGAGATAGGAAGGTCTCCGTTACTTTTTTTTAAAGCTGTCTCGCTATGTTAAACGAGTTTAACATAGCGAGACAGTGTGTAAAAAGCAACGGAGGTCTTGCATTCTCCGTTGCTGTAAAGAAAGAGTTATACTAATGGAAAAAGTCCGGGCGACCGGACCTTTTTCCATTAGTATAACTCTGATTTACAACGTGCACGCAGACAAATCAGCCTGCACGTTTTGGAATATTAATGGGGGGGTCGTTGTATAATAAAGGATATTTACATTCTTAACTCAGCTGTGGACTACCTACTATTTTATATTATTTTATAGTACGTATTTTAAAGTTCAATTTTTATTAGTGAACTAGGTACATAACATATTTTAAGGAGTGCACTTCACACCCTCCACATTATGAAGTTTTTGCTTGGTTTGTTTTTTACCCGGTATAGGTTGCGTACTGTGTTTTCTGAGACCTCAAGCAGTACCACAGATTTTCTTTTTTGTTTTATTTCTTTTATAGTTTTTTTCCCATTGAAGTCTACTTGCATCTTTATTGCCAAATTTTATACTGAACACTGAAAATTCATTCATTATAAAAGAAATATATTCCATGTCTATACTACATCGCCTAAACCTGTACTTTTCAGTTTATTTCAAGCCATCCCTTTCACCTCTAGACTTTCATTTTTGCAAATTATAACAACTTTTATCCACATTTTATTTTATGCAATTATAATGTCATCTGCATATGTTAACATGACTGTAATTCCTAACCCTTCAGGCATTGCATAGCCCCCTGTCACACTCATAACTAATGCAGAGAGTGTACAACTTATTGGGCATCCCAGTCTTACACCACTCTTCAGATGCACCTCTTGGCTTAAGCAGCCATTTACAAGTATTTTACTTCACGTATGTCTGTGTACAGTATTTCTCACTTGTATTCTTTCATTACCCATTTTTGTGCCCAGTTGTATCATATGCCTTGTTAAGGTCTCCTGTCCTGATTTTTGCTTCTTTTCTATTCATAGTAGAATCCACAGTTTCTCTATCTATTAATAATTCTTGACAACTTGTCCCGTTTGTGTACTATCTTCATAATGTTTTCCAATGCAAGATTACGTTGGTTTGGGCATGTGCTGAGGAGGGATGCTGGGAATATTGGGAAAAGGATGATAAGGATGGAGCTGCCAGATAATAGGCAAAGGGGAAGGCCTAAGATGTAAGGTTTATGGATGTGATGAGAGAGGACATGCAGGTGGTTGCTGTGACGAAGCAAGCTGCAGAGGCGACCCCTTACGAGAAAAGCCGAAAGAAGTGGTTTCATATCTGTGTACTATTTTCGTAATGGTCATGTAATCATTGTTATTCAAAACTATCGGTCTCCATTTTTTTAATTGTTTTCAATCTTCCTCCTTCCATGTGAATTGATTCCACTCCATAGCTGTACATAATACCTACACTTAACCATTTGTTCAAAATCTTTATATTAAATTTGTATACATTTTATCTGGTTCTGCAGCCAAATCTGTATATACTTGTGCTAATCTAGCTCATATAAAGTAATCTTCTTTTCCAACTCCTTGTTCTAATTTTCTGTTAACTTTTTTACTTTTTCATATTTTCACTACCTTTTTTCTTTGTATATGTTGTATTATACTATGCATAATCTTTTCCAGATTTCTTTATACTTCTCATTTTTACCTTTTTTTTTTTCTCTCATTACGCTACCATTTTCCTTCACTAATCTCCTTAAGATATTACTATTTTCTTGTAAAAATCTTTGCTTAAATAACAGTTGTAATTTCTTCTGGATTTTTTTCATATAATTTTTTTGTTTATCAAAAGTACTTTCTAACATTATGTTCCAAGTCTTCCATGTTCTCTTGCATTTTTTTTCTTTCTCTACTTTTCTCACATCAAATTGCCAGTGTAAAAATATATATACAATTTTCCTTAAATGTCCTCTATCATTCAGACTAATTTTGTATAAAATGTCTTTATAGTGATGTTTCCATAACTGTATTGATAATCTTTCCTTTATTCCATGTTCTCTCATTTGTCCTTTTTATTCCTTTGCTTATCTTTATATAATTGTAATATGCCTACAGAGCAGGGAAAACAAGATAACCACAAAATCCTGTTTCAGCTACCTCCCCTTCATCTGTAACTAAACTTTCTGATACTGTAATATCTGTTTCAGGTCTGTACATGCCCCTTTTTGTCCTTCTTCCTCTTCCTCTTCTTCCCGTTAGGGGTTGCCACAGCAGATCAACTGTTTCCATTTCTTCCTGTCCTCTGCATCTTGCTCTGTCACACTAACCACCTGCATGTCCTCTCTCACCACATCCATAAACCTTATCTTAGGCCTCCCTCTTTTCCTGTTACCTGGCAGCTTCATCCTTAGCATCTTTTTCCCAATATATTCTGCATCCCTCCTCAGCACATGTCCAAACCAACGTAATCTTGCCTCTCTGGCTTTGTCCCCAAACCTTCCAACCTGGGCTGACCCTCTAATATACTTATTCCTAATCCTGTCCATCCTCGTCACACCCACTGCAAATCTTAACATCTTCAACTCTGCCATGTCAAGCTCTGACTCCTGCCTTTTTGTCAATGCCACTGTCTTATAGGTTGGTACTGGGCTATCTGCCCGAAGGCATATATTAGCCCAGCCACGTTGTGCGGTATTCACCGCCCCTTTAGTAGTTCCCTAGACCCTTGTACTAGCAGCTAGTACCCTTGGCCCCTATCTAGTAGTGCTGTTGGTGTGATCCCCGGTGTGAACTTTCTGTTACCCATCCACTCATCAAGGTTCCTCTTGAAGAGTGATAGTGAGGGGCTCTGTCTTGTGTAGATCGGGACCCTGTTCCATAGTAAGGGAAGTCTCTGCGAAGGGAATCAATCCCTCCAGCATGTTCTATTCATTGTTGTGTTGAGGTTTATATCCCTAGAGCGTGTAGCTGGAGTAGATTTGGTTTTGCTAAGATGGAGCATGTTCAACAATTCTGGGTTGGATATGGCTCTGTACGCAGACAGAGATCGCCTCTGAGAAAGCGGTATGCAACAGAGAACAGTCTTAGCTTTTTCAGTCCTGCTGCATAGGGCAGCTGTTTGAGGCCAGTAATCCTCTTGGTTAGGTACCTTTGTGGTCTCTCCAGCTGCTGGAGATGTCTAGCCAGGTACATTCCAATTAGTGCATTGTACTCAATAATGGGTCTGATGAGGGAACAGTAGAGGGGCACCATTACATCCTTAGATCTTGATGCGAACCCTTTCGTGATCAGATGGGTCACATAGAAGGATTTTCTAACCACTTTGACAACATGGTTATCAAAGGAAAGCTGACTATCTACTTGGGTCCCTAGATCCCTTATTTCTTCTTCAGATTTCAGGGGATTACCTCCTATGTTGTAGTTTGCGGGTACTCTGTTTTTTCCAAAGGGGATTACTATGCATTTTTTGCATTTAGCTTGAGACCATGGCTTTGACATCATGCATCAGTCTCATTTAGGCCCTTCTGGAGGATCTCCATGTCGGCCGGAGACTCTATTATAGTACCCAGTTTGCAGTCGTCTGCAAACTTAGTCAGCCACAGCCCTTCCGTGCTTGCCTGTACTTCTGAGAAGTATATGCCAAACAGGAGGGGCCCCAGGACAGAGCCATGAGGCACACCACTCGTTACTGGTCTGGATTCGGACATAGATCCCGCTACTCTTACTTTATGGGATCTGTCTGAGAGCCAGTTTGCGATCCATCTTGTGACATAAGGCACTTTAACCCATATAACATAGCTGGTGTCACTACCCTCTTATAGACCTTCCCTTTCACTCTTACTGGTACTTGTCTGTCACAAATCACTCATGACACTCTTCTCCACCCACTCCATCCTGCCTGTACTCTCTTCTTCACCTCTCTTCCACACTCACCATTACTCTGAACTGTTGATCCCAAGTACTTAAACTCATCCACCTTCGCCACCTCTACTCCCTGCATCCTCACCATTCCTCTATACTCCCTCTCATTCACACACATATATTCTGTCTTAGTCCTGCTGACCTTCATTCCTCTTCTCTCTAGAGCATATCTCCACCTCTCCAGGATTTCCTCCACCTGTTCCCTACTCTCACTACAGATCACAATGTCATCTGCAAACATCATAGTCCACGGGGACTCCTGTCTGATCTCATCTGTCAACCTGTCCATCACCATTGCAAATAAGAAAGGGCTCAGAGCTGATCCTTGATGTAATCCCACCTCCACCTTAAACGCATCCGTCACTCCCACCGCAGACCTCACCGCTGTCGCACTACCGTCATACATGTCCTGTACCACTCTTACATACTTCTCTGACACTCCCAACTTCCTCATACAATACTACAACTCCTTTCTAGGCACCCTGCCATATGCTTTCTCTAAATCCACAAAGACACAATGCAACACATTCTAACCTTCTCTGTACTTCTCTATCAACACTCTCACAGCAAACATCGCATCTGTAGTGCTCTTTCCTGGCATGAAACCATACTACTGATCACTAATCATCACCTCCCTTCTTGACCTAGCTTCCACTACTCTTTCCCATAACTTCATGCTGTGATTGATCAGTTTAATCCCTCTGTAGTTACTACAGCTCTGCACATCACCCTTATTCTTAAAATATCGGTACCAAAACACTTTCTCCATTCCTCAGGCATCCTTTCACTTTCAAAGATTTCATTAAACAATCTAGTTAAAAACTCCACTGCCATTTCACCTAAACACCTCCATGCTTCCACAGGTATGTCATGTGGACCAACAGCCTTTCCGTTCTTCTTCCTCTTCATAGCTATCCTTGCTAATCCACTGCACTTCATGATTCACTATCCGCACATCATCCAACCTTCTCTCCCTCTCATTCTCTTCATTCATCAACCCCTCAAAGTACTCTTTCCATCTGCTCAACACACTCTCCTTGCTTGTGTGTACGTTTCCCTCATTATCCTTTATCACCCTTACCTGCTGCACATATTTACTAGCTCGGTCCCTCTGTCTAGCTATTCGGTACAGGTCCTTTTCTCCCTCCTTAGTGTCCAACCTTTTATACAACTCTTCATACACCTTATCCTTAGCCTTTGCCACCTCTTTGCCATGCACCTCATTTCCATATACTCTTGTCTACTTTCTTCATCTCTTTGACAATCCCACTTCTTCGCCAACCTCTTTCTCTGTATACTCTCCTGTACTACTTCATTCCACCACCAGGTCTCGTCCTCCTTCCAGATGTCACACCAAGCACCTTTCTAGCCATCTCTCTTACTAGCTCTGCTGTAGTTACCCAGCTATTCGGTAACTCTTCACTGCCACCCAGTGCCTGTTTTAACTCTTCCCTGAACATCACCTCGCAATTACCCTTTTTCAATTTCCACCATTTGATCCTTGGTACTGCCCTCACACTCATCCTCCTCTTCTTGATCACCAATGTCATCCTACAAACCATCATCCTATGCTGCCTAACTACACTCTCCCCTGCCACCACTTTACAGTCTCCAATCTCCTTCAGACTGGCCTTTCTACATAAGATATAATCCACCGGTGTGCATCTTCCTCCACTCTTTGTATGTCACCCTATGCTCCTCCCTCTTGTTAAAATACGTATTCATCGCAGCCATGTCCATCCTTTTCACAAAATCCACTGCCATCTGACCTTCTGCATTCCTTTGCTTAACACCATACCTCTACCCATCATTCCCTCATCCCCTCTATTCCCTTCACCAACATGCCCATTGAAATCTGCTCAAATCACCAGTCTCTCACCCTTGGGTGCAGTCATCACCACTTCATCCAACTCACTCCAAAATTTTTCTTTCTTATCCATCGCACACCCAACTTGTGGAGCATATGCACTAACAGCATTCATCATTACACCATCAATTTCCAGCTTCATAAACATCACTCTATCTGACACTCTCTCTTTTCACCTCCAAAACACTCTTAGCATACTGTTCCTTCAGGATAATGCCTACGCCATTTCTCCTCCCATCCACACCATGATAAAACAATTTGAAACCGCCTCCGATACACCTAGCCTTGCTCCCCTTCCATCTGGTCTCTTGCACACACAGTATACCAACCTTCCTTAAGTCCATCATATCAGCTAGCTTTCCCTATACCAGTCATACTGCCAACATTCAAAGTTCTGAACCTCACTTTCACAGTCCTAGCCTTCACCTGCCTTCGGGCATGCCTTCCCCCTCTTCTTCTCCTTCGGCCAACAGTAGCCCAATTTCCGCCAGCACCCTGTTGGCCAACAGTACTGGTGGCGGTCATTGTTAACCTGGGCCTCGGACCGATCCGGTATGTATTTCTATACTGTTGTCTGCATTTATGATTTGGCAAACTTTTACGCC
>NC_056726.1:59407294-59424794 GCF_019279795.1 Protopterus annectens | reverse complement strand
CAGGATCAACAACTACTACACAAGGACAGACTCAATGACTTTGTTTTGACTCCGCCGACCAGGGCTCAATTAGAAGCACCTTTGGGCGGAAAGCTTTCTTTATTCTCAGACAATTGGCACAGCATTACAAGGGACAAATGGACACTGCAAATTATAGACAAATGATACAGGTTCCATTTTCACACATTGCCAAAAAGAAAAGGCATGCCAGACCTGCCACCAAATCAAAGGGCAGAGGCCTTGAAACAAATCTCCAGCTTAATACAAATGAAGGCTATAGAAAAGGTTCCTTCCTCAGAACAAGGCCAAGGATTTTATTCCAGACTATTCCTTGTTCCAAGAAAAGAAAATCAATGGAGGCCTATTCTCGACTTGTCCGCACTGAATACTTATCTCATTGTGCCAAAATTCAAAATGCTGACTCTACAGCAACTCCTTCCCATGCTGGGCAAGGGTCTTGGCTGGTGACTCTAGACCTCAAGGAGGCATACCTGCATGTCACTATCAGACAAAGTTGCAGAAGATACCTCAGATTTCTTGCAGGGTCAGAGCATTATCAATTCTCAGCATTGCCCTTTGGCTTATCCACTGCGCCCAGAGTATTCACGAAATGCCTGGCATCAGTAATAGCACACTGCAGACTCCAGGGATTCAAATCTACCCATATCTGGACGACTGCCTTATACAAGCGGACAACCAACAAACTCTGATAAAGGACTTAAATTATGCCATCAGTCTTCTGCAGGCCTTGGGATACACAGTCAACATGCACAAATCAAGACTTGTTCCATCCCAAAGAATAACCTTTCTGGGTGCGGATCTAGATACAACCACCCAAATGACTTATCTCACAGAAGAAAAACAAAGTCAACTACTGGATTACTTCAAGAATCTGACAAGACAAACTCCGCTGACTGCAAGGAAAATCCTGCAGGCCCTGGGTTACATGGCATCCTGTATTCTTCTGATTCCACAAGCAAGGCTACATATGAGAAAGCTACAGTGGTACCTAAGGAGTTTATGGACTCGGCACATTCACAGTTTGGAAACTCTAATCCCACTCATTCCATGCCTTCACAAGGAATTTCTGTAGTGGGCTCAGGCCAGCCAGTCCAACAGAGGGCTGCCCTTCACAAAGTCAAAAACCTCCCAAACTATTACAACAGGCGCTTCAGACCTAGGTTGGGGAGCACACATGGAGGGCAGAGGTATCCAAGGACAGTGGTCATGAAAGGAGCTACGCATGCACATAAATCAAAAAGAAATGCTAGCAGTGATGCACGCAATCGAGGCCTTCAAACTCTTTCTGCATCAAGGCCATCTACTAATAAGGACAGACAACACCACAGTTATGTGGTACATAAACAAGCAAGGAGGTACCCATTCTTACCCTCTCTGCAGACTGGCAATGAATCTATGGGATCTTTCCCTGAAACTCGGTATACAACTACAAGCTCAGTTTATGCCAGGAAAGGACAATACACTGGCGGACAGCTTAAGCAGAAATATCATGGATACACACGAATGGATGCTGCACCCAGACATTTTCCAACCGATAACACAATCTTGGGGGAGCCCGGACATAGATCTATTTGCTTCCCCCCACAATCATCAACTGAAGAAATTCTGCTCAAGGACATACCACCCACAAGCCTGGAAAGTGGACGCCCTCTCTTTCAGCTGGAGAAATCTGAACGTGTATGCATTTCCTCCTCTTCCATTGATGTCCAAGGTGTTACTGAAGATCAGGTCAGAGCAGCCAAAAGTGATCCTGATAGCTCCGGACTGGCCAAGACAGCACTGGTACCCACTGCTAAGGAGCATGTCACGTACGAAGCCATGGCCCCTACCTCTATGGCCACTTCTACTGACACAGCACAGATACAAAACTCTCCACTCCAACCTGAAAACATTGCAACTAACAGCGTGGAGAATACCTTGATTCCTCCTCAGGATAAGCTATCCCAGAGAGTAAAGAATATTATTCTGGAAGCTCGCCGCCCTTCCACAAGGAAGACATACTCAGCAAAATGGAAAAGATTTCTCATCTGGAACACCACAAAGGGCCTAGATGCAACAATAATGAACATGCCACATATTCTGGAATATTTGGCAGAAATGTTCCACAATGGACTGTCTTACTCTTCTATTAAGATCCATGCTTCAGCAATTTCAGCAGAGTACAATACTGATCCCCCTGTCTTCTTTCATCCTCTCCTAAGACAATTTCTAAGAGGGATCAAAAACATCAAACCTCCTAGGAAACCACCTGTACCTGCTTGGGACCTTAACTACGTGTTGGAAAAACTTACACTTCCTCCATTTGAACCAGCAGCATCTGCAGATCTACAGTACCTCTCATGGAAGACTGCTTTCCTTCTGGCAATAACCTCAGCAAGAAGAGTTTCAGAATTGCAGGCCCTGATGTCAGTTCAGCCATTTATTATTTTCCATCAGGATAGAGTTTCATTAAGAACTAATCCTACTTTTATGCCAAAGGTGGTATCCATGATTTCATTGAATAAAGCCATTCACTTGCCTACCTTCTTCCCAAATCCACAGAACAAAGGGGAGAAACTGCTGCACACCTTGGACATTCACAGACAGTTGCGCTACTACTTGGACAGAACTAAAGGTTTCAGAAAAACTGACCAGCTGCTGGTAGCATATGCTGCTGGTTCTCAAGGAAGAGCAGTTTCCAAACAGACAATTTCAAAATGGATAGGAAATTGCATCCGCTTTTGTTACTCATTTCATGGAAAGACTGTACCAACCAACATTAGGCCTCATTCTACCAGAGCCACTGCCACCTCCACAGCATTCTTAAGAGGGGTGGCTACAAAAGACCTTTTAGAAGCTGCCACATGGAGCTCCGTGCATACATTTGCCAAGCATTACAATTTACCTTTATATTCCAGATCCAGAGCAGGCTTTGCTACGGCTGTCCTGCAGGGTATCTTCGCTACACCATCCTTTTCCTTGTACCTCCACCCCCAGATTGGCTATGGTATTCTACCCATATGTGATGACTACAGATGCATCCTTGAAGGACATAGTACAGTTTTGTACCTACCATAAATGTAGATGTCCGATGGGTATGCATCTGTAGTCAGGTTTACCCTCCCTCCTTCCCTAGGGTGCTTACCTCTCTATTAGCTAGCTGGGGGATCTATTATGGTGTATTTGTTATATATATATATATATATATATATATATATATATATATATGTGTATATATATATTTGCAAATGTTTGGACTTTTTATTGCATTTTTCCAAATGTAGCCTTCATAGAGGGCACCTGGCATCTGGGGCAAGAAAAACTGAGGAAGATGGCACCGGCTGACGCTTTTGTACCCCAGGCGTTGTGACGTCGGGGAAAGAGCGACATCAGCCGACGCCAGAGCCAGACTTTGGAATCCGGCCGACCGAAGGGCTGCCTGAGGCAGGACAACCCATATGTGATGACTACAGATGCATACCTATCGGACATCTACATTTATGGTAGGTACAAAACTGTACTTTCTCCTTAAGGATCTGCATCCAGAATCCCACTCTCTCTTCTTGTTTCTTGAATTCCCCCATCATCATCCCTTTGCACTTTGATAGCTTTCTGCTTGTATTATGTACAAGAGCTTTAACTGTGTAGCTCTAAAATATCTTTTCAAATCAAGTAATCCTAAACCATCTTGTTCTGTTGGAAGGACCACCCTATCCCATCTGACCCTTGACCTACATTAAATTCCTCTCTTTTTAACAGGTAAGTGGGAAAGAGCCAATCTTTACTTCATTTCCCTGAATTTTACCATAGCGATTATTGGCTTATGATTTGAAATAGTAATTGGATGTGTATTAAAGTTCTCTGTTATCTGGACATGTTCATGTAAAATGTAATTTCTGTCATGTTTAGCCCAGTTATTGTATCTTGGTGAATAATATGCAAAATTTCCAGAGTTTTTGCTACTGAATTCATGTCTTTAATGCCAAATATTCTCATGAATTTCTTCAGAAATCTACCATTTTTAGTCAAATTTTACCTTCTAGGTCCCCAGATGCATCCTCATTGTTGCAAATCAAATTCCATGCGAATAGCCATTTTCGTTTATTTATAAATACAAGTTCGCATTAGCACCCTACTACTACAAATCTGCCATTATTTACTTTTTTTATTCTTTTGTCACTATTTGAGATCCTCCAGCAATTTAATATAAGTACTCCTCTTTTCTTTGTCCATCATATTCTGCAGAAAATCCTTTGTGAAATCTGTTCTTTATGAAATTCACATACTCAGTTCATTCCAAATGTGTCTCCTGTATCATAGTTATTTGCACTCTGCATTTCTTAATGTAATTTAATTATTCCTTTTTTTCTGTACCTGAGACTATTCACATTCCAAGATGATATGCACAGTGTCACCATTATGGTTAGAAGTCCTTATTCCCACCTATTATATGCAACAACTTTTTAAATACCTAATTCCAGCTTTTGTGATGCAGGTTAAGCCTATATATTTTTTTCTTATCAACATAGAACCTATGTCATGTTTTACAATATTTGTTTTAGTAGAAACCCTCAAAGCAAAGGAAACACACACACACCCAGAACACCCCTTTAACCTATTAACTTAATACAAACACTCTTAACAGTGTACATATTCAAGTAATAAAGTTTAACCCTCCTAATATGAACAGTTGTGGCAAATAAACGGCTGCTAACACAGACCCTAGTTTATTTGAAATTTAAGTTATCCATGTTCAGACTTGCATTATTGCCTGTGCTTCAACTTGCACTTAGTTGGTGTCCGTTTCATTTAATCTTTATTTCTGCTCTCCACAGGTTTGAAAACTACTTGCATACTTTCTGATGTAATTACTGCAACAGTGAAAACACTAAGAGCATCCAGTGTTTGTATTTTATTGTCCTGTTTTCAGCTTGCCTACATGGAAAAGTAAAAGAAAAATGTAATATCTGTTGCAGCCTGAAAGACCAGCTGAAACATTTATTGCTGAAGGAAAGCTTTTCATTATATTTGATGTCCTCATATTTACATGTTTCCATTTAAAATTTATTAGACGATGTCAAGAGTCTTAATCCAGTCATTCGCCTATGCAGAAGTAAGAGAAAACGTATCAGCCCTACATATATTAAGATGTGTACACTTTTACACCAAATCTCAGTCAACAAAAGTCCAATGTTTCCTTTTCTTCTTGTACAGATGTATTTCACAAATGTGACTGATGGTTTGGAATCTTCACATTTGCTCACTATTCCATGTTGTTCGTCTTCTTCCTGTTCATCTCGATCTCCCAATTTCAGATTCTGGTTTAGTTCTAGGGTACTCCCAGTTCTTCCTGCCAACTTATGTAAACAATCCTGCATTGGTTTGTGACCGACTTTGCAGTAGCTTTTTAAGATAACATTTTATTTTGGAACAATACGTAACAGAATAATGTTTTGGAGGAAGAGTGAGGTTTAAGGGAAGGCAGGAATCTGTCAATTTATGTGATGTTGGATTGATGATGATTGTATAAAATAATGTGTGATGTGTAATGTTCTTAACTGTAAACATGTAACATGGTTTGTTTTGTTACATAAAGGTATATTTGCCTATGTCTTAAGTGATGATTTAATAAAGGTGTAACAAAAAAAAAAGTCTAGAACATTTCTTCTGCTTTTTTGGTTACATATGAGAAAGCATTTTTGTGAGAAAGTGTGTGCTTAGTGTGGATAGTAAGACTGCTGTCATGGTACTCTCAGACAATTTTGTTGTGCTGTCAGACTCCTCAGTTTGTGTCGCACCAGGATTGATGTTGCAGAGTTGTAGCACTTTGCATTTGTCTGCTCTGAACCACTGCTGCCATCTTTCTGGATGGTGGCAAGGCTTTTGTTCTTAAAGGTATTACTGCCATTACCACTGACATTGGTTAGTTGCTTACTCTATTTCTGTTATGCATTGCAGTCATTGAGCTTGATAATTCTCTGACTATAGGATTTGTAATTGTTCTTGAAATCGGTCAGCTCAGCCAGCATGCCTATTTTGTTGTTGTTGTGTCTTTCGGCTTTTCCCAGTTAGGGGTCGCCACAGCGGAACTCCGGTCCGCTAATGATTGGCAGTAGATTTTGACTTGCCGAGTTGCCGGCCCTGGCGCACAACCTTCAACGAAGGTATGCCCATTCACGCATGTCTCCACACACAAGACGCTCTAGCTGAGAATGAGCATATACCAATGGGAAAAAAATCCAGTCGCCCGGACTTTCTTCCATTTAATATGTGCTACTAAAATTTTACCTTTTATTATAAAAAAATCAACTTGGAAACACTGGAAACTTAAAACAAACGAGAGACTGGACAGACAAACACAAAGAAAAATGTATCTGATTATCCTTATATTTACTCTCTCCCGCTCCCTCTCTCCTGTTCATTTGAAATCTACGATTTCATTGTTTGAGAAAAAAGGGTGCAACAGTGATCTTCCTTTCTCCACTGTTTCCTTTACACAGCACTGATGTACTGCGTAAGCATGGGAACGCAAATCCCATACGCATGCACAATACATCAGGAAAGCCTCAGGATACTTGGAAAAAAGCTGAAGAGTACCATGGCACTGTTGCACAAGGACATTTATTTAAGAAAAGTAAGTAACCATTTTCTTAAATACATGCCATTGTATAATAGCAGTAACCCACGGTTGGGTGTGGGTAATGCTGGATTCACCCACGGTAAGCCCTTGTGACCTAACCACGCCAACTGCGGGTAAATCCAGCATTACCCACACACTGTGGATTATTGCTCTAATAATCCACTTGTTGTAGAACAATTTATATTGATTACTGAAATTTATTAAAAGCATGATTTCATTCTGCAGTAAGAATATATAATGCTTAAATTTTGTTTATTCATGCTGCAGTCAAAATATATTGCTTCATGGCATGGTGACGTACCTGATTTTTTTTTTAACTATGTGCTTTAATCTCCACATTCAAGAGAATGCAGAACATCTAAACAGTTACTATTGTATAAGCAAAAGTGGGCCTCAGAAGTATTCCAACCTAGGAGAGACATTCATGTACATAAAACATAATGAATAACCTAAATGCTTGGAACAGTAAGTGACAGAACCATTTCTTAGATGTTAAGTGTCAGGTTTGCAGAAATGATGGAACCAGCCTGTGAAGAACAAAAGAACATATAAAACAATATGTATTTTCTGTTGGCATCTAATAACAGTACAGTTGGCCTATTCTTGTCGCATTATTTTAATGTTGGAGAACTTGTAGCTAGTTTGTAGCTGTGCTTCTAGGCTATATCTTTCAGTATCAGTTTTCTTGGAGGAGTGCTTATCTTAGAAATATGTGGAACAAACTTTGCAAGATACTGTATTATTCCTAAAATGTGTGTAATGTCTGTTTGACCTTTGGCCTTTGCAGAGTAGCTCATATTTTACCTAGATCAGATTTCAGACATACTGATGTTGTAATGTGACACACACATATTGTACTAGTCATTTTGGTTTTCAGTTTGCTACCATTTAGCTAGAAAGTGTGTTGCTTTAATGTATTCAGCAACTGTATTCTTTTCCTCATGCTAGTCTTGTATCTGGCCTCATACTAGTAGATCATGAGTTATGTTTACAACACCTTTCAGGTTGTCTGCATTAACTTTGACAGCTGCTCTTTGAAATCCTCTGGTGTTGAAGTACCAAGCAGCAGTCTAAAGAAGCTATAGCTTTTAATGATGTATTACATGTGCAATTTGATGTTTTTTTCATTTATCCTAATGTGCCAGAAACCCTTGTTTACATGTAGTGCCAAAATAACTCTTTTATTTGGTGATCTTGATATCACTTTATTTGTAAGCAATGGGGGTAGTGCTAAGTTTTATTTACTCATTTCAATTATCTGAGAGCAATACAAATGACTCTTCCTTTTCAAGTGGCCATTCTGTTAGCCATTTTATTCCATTTGCTTGTAAATTACATGTGCTTTCTTTTTAAGTTCTTGCTCATCCTTACTTCTGAGTGCCATAGACACTGTAACACCACAAGTTTTATTTACATGTATTATTCTTCTGGCAAGATTTTTAAGAATGTGTAGAAGTCGCCATTCTTATGTAGAATACAGATGTTCATTATGTTTCACTGTTGCAGTCATTACTCTGGGGTTATCCTGCTGGCAGGCCACCCGCAGTCGGCCAGAATTCCAAAGTGTAGGTCCGGCGTCGGTTGCTGTCGCCTCTTCCCTGACGTCAGTGTGCCAGGGGTATAAAAGATGTAGCCAACGCCATTTTCTTCAGTCTTTCTTGCCATGCGGTGCCCGAAGCAAAAGCAGTTCGCAAGTGCCGGTCGGCAGACTCCTGATATTTTCAAATCCGAATTTCAGAACCGAAGTCTTCATTAAAGCTAAGTACCCCGTTGGGGAAACTTTTTTTTCTTGCTCCAGACCAATGTCAGAAAATTAACAATTGTATTTCCTGTAGGAAGCAAGTACCTCATAAGGATTTTCACTTTTACTGTATTCCTTGCCTAGACCCTGATCACAACGTTGCTAGCTGTCGGTTTTGTGCTAGATTTAACCAACGCACTATTAAGCATTGGTTCGATTTTGCATTTCATTATTTTGGCCTAAGTTTTAATTATATAATGCTGTCGGCATAGCCGACGGCCGGAGTTTACAAAAAACGCAAGGACAAGGAAAAGGATAGCATCAGAGGTCCAAAACCGGCGACGAGGCCTCCGTTAGGCCAGTCGCCGGTTCGCCGCTTCTCGGACGCTTTCGCAGCCCATGGTGCCCGCTACCTCAGAGCCACAGGCTGCTTCCGACTCCCACGTAGAGCCGACTGGGCCTCTGGATACTCAAGGTATTGGACACTCGGAAATCATTCCCTCAGATGGGTCCGGAGCCGCTGAGCAGGTATCGGCTTCTGAGGGTGTCTTCAGACCTACACAACTATATGTTAAGCCATCTTCAGCTTCAAAGACGAAGACTAAAGCAGTTCTAAAGATTAAGAAACAAGTACAGCATTCTCCTACTCAGACTTCCATGCCTAAAAAACAGATGCTTAAAATGGCCAAAGACCTAATTACTTTGATCAGGGGTTCCCATCCCCCCTCCTGATAAGAGGCCTAGGCAAGAGACCGAATATGATTCTTCTGATCAGGTTTCTATTTCCTCTGATTCCTCTTCTGAACAGTATTATTCCATGCTTCTCTGAGGACTCTGATGCTGAAGAATCAATTCCTTCAGCCTCTCCTCCTGAGGATTATTCTTTTGGGGAAACCCTGCATACCATGAAGGGAGCATTTCCACTGGGAGAGCCAAGATTATCATGAATCTAAGAAAAGGCTCAGAGACTTTCTGCTACTTTCTCAGCACAGACCCCTTGCCCATTCCACCTGTTCTAGACATTGTAGATGATGTATTTTCAGAGTCATGCCTGTCCCCTGACTCTTTACCCCCTTGCACCTGCTAAGCCAGACAGATACTACAGGGTCCCGGATTCTCATAAATTCCTATATAAAAACCCCGCTGCTGACCCAGAAACTATATGTCAGGGTCCCAAAGGTGTCAAAGCTTCCACTGCGAAAATCCCTGTCCCCACTGATAGGGATTCTAGGGCTCTAGACAGATGGGGGAAAAAAGTTTACACTTCTGCTACCTTGGCTGTAAGGGCTTTAAATTGTCAGTTTCGTATGTTTAAATATCAGCAGTATTTAATGTCACTGCTTAAACAGAAATTGTTGACAAATACTAAATGTTCAGAGAACAAGGAATTGCAGGATTTATTGCATGCAGCTGAACAAGTGGGAAAGCATACTTTGCAATGTGGTTATGATTCACTGGAGGCCTTTTGCAGGGCCGCTGTTACAGGTTCTGTTATTAGAAGGCATGCTTGGTTAAAGGAACAGAATCTGCCTGATCATGTTAAAGCAAAATTATTAGATGCTCCATTACAGCATGATACTTTGGTACTAAAGCAGAAGAGGTGTTGAAAAAAATGGAGGATAAAGCAAAATCCATGCAGACAGTTGAGGATTTCTTACAGGTACAGCCACCCAGATTTAGCAGGAACTGGCCTTCAAAAAATTGGTCCTTTCCAGTGTCAGACAGACCACAAAGAGGCAGATACACAGGTGTCCCAGAGGCCAATCTCAGCCCCAAGGCTCATACAGGCCTAAACAATGGGGTGCTCCTACCTCCAGAAGTGGAGAAGACAAATCACAACCTTACAGGAAACAGTCACAATGACTTTCCTCTGCTAGATCCAAGCACTTTTCTTTTGGCAGCCCCCTTAGGGGGAAAACTAGCACTTTTTTCAAATTGGCAAATGGTTACCAAAGACAAATGGGTCTTGAACATAGTGTCCCAAGGCTACAGGTTCCATTTTCACACCCTACCAAGGTCAAAAGGTATGCCAGACCTGCCACACAATCAACGGGCAGAGGCACAAAAGCAAATTACAGCCTTCATGGACATGAGGGCCATTCAACAAGTACCACAACAAGAGCGGGGGCAAGGATTTTACTCCAGACTTTTCTTAGTGCCCAGAAAGGACAAAACCTGGAGACCAATACTGGACCTGGCTATACTAAATACGTTTCTGGAAGTTCCAGAATTCAAGATGTTGACTCTAAGGGCAAGAAGGCTTGGCTCGTAACTTTGGACCTAAAAGAGGCATATCTGCATATCCCAATCAGACAGTCTTGCAGAAGATACCTCAGATTCATAGCTGGCTCAATGCACTACCAATTCTCTGCACTGCCCTTTGGCTTATCTACTGCGCCCAGGGTCTTCACAAAATGCCTGGCACCAGTAATTGTGTTTTGCAGACAAAGAGGAATTCAAATGTATCCCTACTTGGACGACTGCCTTATTCAAGCAGAGAACAAAGACATTCTTCTAAAGCATCTGGCGTTTGTAAAAAGATTACTAATTGGCCTAGGGTACACAGTAAACTAAGAGAAATCAAAACTAGTGCCCGCTCAAGAGATAATATTCCTGAGTGCAAGCTTAAATACAACTGCCCAGATGGCTTATCTCGCACCAGACAAACAAAAACAACTGACTTCTTACTTCAAAAAATTGGCAACAAAGACCCACTTATCTGCAAGGAAAATCCTGCAGGCCTTGAGTTTCATGGCATCCTGCATTCTACTAATTTCATATGTGAGACTGCATATGAGGAAACTACAGTGGTATCTAAAAAGTGTTTGGACTCAGCATTGCCACAACCTGGAGACAGTAATTGCACTCATTCCCTGCCTGCAACAGGAGTTTCGGTGGTGGGCAGAGGCCTGTCAACACAACAAGGGTCTGCCATTCAGTTTACCCACAGCCAGACGGACACTGACAACGGATGCATCAGATTATGCCTGAGGGGCCCATATGGCAGGAAAATGTATTCAGGGCACATGGCCTGCATGCCAGATGCATCTTCACATCAATCAAAAAGAGATGCTAGCTGTTCAAAATGCCCTGACAGCTTTCAAGGATCTACTTCATCCAGGACAGCTACTGAAAGACAGACAATACTACAGTCATGTGGTACATAAACAAGCAGGGAGGTACACATTCCTACCCCCTCTGCAGACAAACAATGACCTTATGGGACACAGCATTGAATTATCAAGTTCACCTGCAAGCACAGTTCCTGCCAGGAAAAACAAATACTCTGGCAGACGAACTAAGCAGAAACCTCATGGATCCCCACGAATGGAAACTGGATCCACAAGTCTTCAGCATGATAACAAGGAAATGGGGATGCCCAGACATAGATCTATTTGCCTCCCCTCACAACTGCCAATTGCAGAAATTTTGCACAAAGATTTATCACAAGCAAACATGGAGAGTGGACGCCCTATCCTTCAGCTGGAAAAATCTAACAGTATATGCCTTTCCTCCACTGCCACTCCTTCCCAGGGTACTCCTAAAGGTCAGGCAAGAGAATCCAAAAATGATACTGATTGCACCAGACTGGCCACGCCAGCACTGGTACCCAGTCCTAAAGAGCTTGTCTCAAGGTCTAGCATGGATATTGCCTCAAACTTCTGACTTGCTGACCCAACAAAACAATCGGATCTTGCACAGCCAACTCAGGATCTTAAATCTGGCAGCTTGGCGGATAATGTAGTCATTCAGAACACTCCTCTTTCAAAAGCTGTTATGGATGTTATCTTGGAATCCAGGAGGGAGGCCCAGTACCAGAAAATCTTATGCAGAAAAAATGGAAGAGATTCTGTGCTTGGAACCAGGAACAAGGCATTGACACGTGTGTACCAAATATCCCTCAGATTTTACAATACCTAACTGAGATGCTGA
Organism: Protopterus annectens; assembly: GCF_019279795.1. Lineage (NCBI taxonomy): Eukaryota > Metazoa > Chordata > Ceratodontiformes > Protopteridae > Protopterus > Protopterus annectens. The sequence continues at coordinate 59,412,480 of NC_056726.1, read as the reverse complement.
ACAAAGGCCTTTCTTTTTCATCAATTAAGATTCATGCCTCTGCCATTTCAGCCCATTACAATACGGAACCACCTAGCTTTTCTCATCCTTTACTAAGGCAGTACCTCAGAGGGGTCAGAAACATCAGGCCTCCAAGGAGAGCACCTATTCCGGCATGGGACCTCAGTTATGTTTTGGAAAAACTCACACTGCCTCCTTTTGAGCCGGCCTCAACAGCAGATATAAAATTCTTATCCTGGAAAACAGCTCTGCTCCTAGCAATAACCTCTGCAAGACGAGTCTCGGAGTTACAAGCACTCATGGCTGTGGAACCTTTTATCATTTTTCATCCAGACAGGGTTGAGGACAAACCCAGCATTTATGCCTAAGGGTGGTGTCCAGTGTGGCCCTCAACCAAACCATTCACTTGCCTACCTTTTATCCAAATCCACAGAACAAGGGTGAGAAAATTCTGCATTCTTTGGACATAAACAGGCAGTTACGCTTCTACTTGCACAGAACTAAAGCTTTCAGAAAGTATGCTTCTACTTGCACAGAACTAAAGCTTTCAGAAAGACTTAGCCTTTCCTTGTGATCCTGCAGCATTATAACACTAAAAGTTGCTATCTCAAAACAGACCATTTCTAAATGGATAGGCCATTGCATCCGTTTCTGCTATTTTCAACATGGCAAATCAGTGCCTAAGGGCATTAGGCCTCATTCTACCAGAGCAGCAGTCACTTCAGCAGCCTTCCTCAGAGGAATACCAGCCAAAGACATCTTGGAGGCTGCAACTTGGGAGTTCAGTGCACACTTTCACAAAGTACTACCACTTACCTCTTAATCCAGAGCAGGCTTTGCCACTGCAGTTCTGCAGGGCCTCATAGCCTCTCCTAATCCTATTTAGCCCAGCCACCCATCCTCCGCTTTGGGATTCAACCCAAGAGTAATGACTGCAACAGTGAAACACGATGAACATAGTACAGTTGTGTACCTACCATAAATGTAGATGTTCGAGTGTATTCACTGTTGCAGTCCAGGTTACCCACCCACCATCTCCCTTTTCTTTGCTGGGACTTATCTGTACTTCTCTATCCTATACAACCTAAGTGGTGTATTTGCTTGTCGATGAAGGAAATGTTATTTTTGTTAATGCATACTTATTGGCATTTTTTTTCAGCCTACCAATTTGGGGGCACCTGACATCTGGGGCAAGAAAAACTGAAGAAAATGGCGCCGGCTGCATCTTTTATACCCCTGGCACACTGACGTCAGGGAAGAGGCGACAGGTGGCCTGCCAGCAGGATAACCCAAGAGTAATGACTGCAACAGTGAATGCACTCGAAAATCTACATTTATGGTAGGTACACAACTGTACTTTGTTGTTGCTCTGTAGTGTGTGTGACTGATTTTGAATGCATGCCCTCATGGCTTTTACACTCTGAATTTGTTTTACAAGTCATAGTTCTCACAAAGCACATAACTCAGACTTTATAAGAATTGTCATCTTTCAGTGCAGCCATTTGAGAAAGTATATCTAGTTCAGATGTTTACATCAACTTAACAGCGATTTTTGACCTATTGGTGCCACTCTAGTGGCTGGCATAGGCTGGCAGTGTGCACTCATCTTTTCATTATTTTCTATTCTAGAAGTTATTTTAAAAGCATTTCTGACAAGATATTACATTCTTTGCCTTCTCTGTCTGTTAATTCTGAATAGATGTCTGTTTTGAATTTGTCTCTTCATTTTCATGTTTCACTGTATAAAATCACAATACTTCAGTAGTATTCCAAAACAGTACTTCTTCATATTTCTGTTCAGTAATGTGCAAGTTCTTTTGAACACATTTTACTTTTCATTTACACATTTAGAGAAAGCTTGTGTAGAGCAGGTTCTTCAGGTTCCTGGATGGCTTACAGCAATATCTACTGCAGTCTTAAATTAGAAGTATTTATCACTCTGGCCTCAGTCTTGGGTTCTCTTTCTCATATGGATCTCCTTTCATATCTATATAAAGTACTTATCCTGCCTTTGTCAAGTTCCATTATTTGACCCAAGTTCTGTTTTTCAGTTTGTTCTTTTAATTGTGCACTAGTGACTTCGGTTGCAAACATTCACAGCTTTTGATAAGGTTAGTTATGTTTTTCTTAGTCATCAGACACTTGTTTCATCACTTTTATTATTAGTATATTTGTGATTTAGAGTCGTGTAGTTCACCAAATCAAAGCATGCGTTTCTATAGCCTTTGTAGGGCTGCATGCCCTTTTGAAAGTATATATAAAGACAAAGTTATTCTGGGCTAGCAGCAGTTAATGAATGTTTCACATATTGCTGCTGCTTTGCCTTTCTTGTCTTCAAGAACATGCAGGAATGCAGCACACTGAACCGTTTCAGGTTTCTAGAGTCATAACTTCCAATTTTCTACCCATTCTCTGTAAAGCATAAGAGGGTTGAAGTCCTAACTATGGCCCTGTGAAGCAGGGTTGGTTAACAGCACGGCATCTGAGGGACTGAGTGAGGGTGGATGAGCTTGAGTGGCTGAAACTAGCTCACTCACCCTTGGAGGAGGAAGGCTGCTAGACCCATGGCATTGGCAACAGTTAGATGTGACTGGATGCTTTGCCACCTGCAGAGACCTTGTTCACTGTAACTTTGTTTTGCATGGACTTCATTGTTAAGCAGGGGAGGCAGAAGATGAATGTAGAGGCATACATGTCTCCTCTCTACGACAAGGCAACTGTAGTAAGTGTACAAGCTGCTTAGAGGAGGGAAGGGTAAGCCGCTCACTAGGACCTGCTACTTGCCATCCAATCCTCACAGCTGTGGAAGCAAATGGGCTAATAGTGTTGGACTCCCTGCCACATGGAGTTAATGGGCCATTTTATTTATTTCCATTTGTTTACTAGCATAGTCCGACTGGGCTTAAAAAGGCCCATTTTTAGCAGAGGCCCGGGGAGACAAGCTTCACAAAAATACATTAACATAGCAAATACAATATTTGAATGCATAGTGTATACAGTGCAAAAGGTACAGTACAACAAATTACTTGAAGACCTACCAAGCCAGGAGTTAATACAACAAATGTAACCATTTAAAAACTGACAAATAGCATAGCACTTGGGAGAATCTTTAGTTGGTAAGAGTTGTTAAACTTTTTTTGAGAATTGTACTTTTGCACTTCCAAACATAGGGACTTCTGAAAGCAGATGTATTCACTTCTGCAGATGTATTTTAGTTTTAGCTAATGTTTCATCATTCTGACACCCTATCTTATTCTAAGGTTTAAGTAAGATACAATGAGAGGAGATGTGGCTTAACATCTTTGAGTTGTAAGGTCTGTATACCAGGTAGTTTCTGTAGTAGTAAGGATGTATGTACCATATGATTACAAATCACCCTAGGTAATGCAGTACCCTTAACTATGTACCTTATTTCCTATAGTGCCCTGTCTTACAGTACTCCCACCTTCTCCAGGAAGATTGGTTACACAGACAGGTGTTATTTGAGTTTCCTCTGCTGCTCATTGATCTGTAAACACAAACAACAACTCTGTCTTCCAATGGGGAGCTTGTGACTATCCATACATCCATTTCCAGCCTCATCCAAAAGGCTGCCTCCATAGCAGGAATGAGACCAGAGTCCATGTTGTACGTACTGATAAGACTATCTGTAAAATAATAGTAAATGTCCTCTATCCACACAAGCTGTGACATCACATTCCCTGTCCCCAAGGCAATTTCCATTGCTCAAGATTGGTCTGCTTATAGTTCTGCTTGCTCTTGCGTGACACTTGAATGGTACTGCATTTGACCCTCACCTTATACCTTGTGAGTGGTAAACCCGCATAGAGGCTGTATATCTTTATGTGGCTGAGCTTGACTGGTTTGTTTTGGTTATTTCTTCACAGGGCACACACTGGTGAATATCAAATTGAGTCCTGCTCTCTGTTTCGGGTAAGGTTTTCTTAATCATTTAGCCATCATGAAGGTCAGGTTTTGTAGATAATTATTTTCTTAGTCTGCCTTCTTAGAGAGATCAGTTTGAGTGTGACTTGCAGTGTGCAAAGCTCCTGGCAGTATAAACTTAAGGATCGCTGTTTATATAGGCCTTAAAACTTGGCTTATACTTGTCAGTTAATGTTCCTTACAGGATGAGTTTGGTTGTAGCATCTATCAGCTAATCTAATTATCAGTATTCTGTAGCACTTGTGTTCTGAGCAGGGCCAACATTGGTGCATGGCATTTTATAGGCATTCTGAGCACACAAAATTGCCCCTCACTTGCCCAACCATTAGTTCTTTACAGTGGCCGTTAAGAGTTTTTGCTCCTCGTCTTTTGGTGGGAACAGCACCAAACATTTGCTCGGTGTTACTTCCCTAATAGGGAAGGAGCCAGAGCCTATGTAGTATGAACTACACCTTCCCTCTGTTTCCTGTCATAATGAAAGTCTAGTCACTGTCCATATGATTCCATTAAGGAAATATTTGACTTATATCTACAACTCTCTTTCTGATGGTGAGGGGTGAGCGTCATCAACCTGGCAGACTCTGTCAGCCTTTAGAGACTTTCATATATGTCAAACATACTCTGCCCATGAGCTGTGAAACGGCACATTGCCAAGGAGGTAGTTTAATGCCATCATGCAAGTGTATGCTTCCACATACCTGGACTGACTGTAGTGCATGATTTATAGGATATGCCAGTAATGTTAATGCTGTTGGGGAATGTGTGTCACATGGTCTTTCCTTCGGCATTTGGCAGTTACAGTACAGTCATTTTGGAGGCTAGTAGTACATCTGCAATGTGATTTGTAAGCTTTCTTATGCATATTATTGCTTAGAAATGTCTTGAATGTCTTGCTGTTTTGTAAATTAAAATTTCATTTTTAACTTGTGTATTGTGAAAGTTCTTGTCTTATTGCAAGGAAATTTAACCAAGGATTGGAAAGCTACATGCCTAGGAATCCATAACCCCTCTTGCAAACAGAATAACTAAAGCTAAAAAAACAATGTGCCATCTTTAGCCCGTAACACTTACTTGATATTTGTTTTAACATGAGAAGAAGTCTTGCAAAATGGCAGTGGTAGGAAAGTTCAGGAATTACTGTAACCTTAATAAAATATCTAATTTAATTTATGCAAGAAAGCAAGGCTTAATAGAATCTGTAGTCTGTTTTGCTGCAGAGTTACAGAACTGAGCCAAACACT